>NW_008584836.1:15473-15793 GCF_000691845.1 Merops nubicus
TGGCCCCAGCCTCTTGCCCCCCGGGGCCCTTTAGCTCTTGCTCAGCCCTGCTCAGCTCCCAGGACCATCCCTGCCTGGGAAGACCCGTGTGGCTGCAGGGATGGAACCACCTGACACAAGGGCTGCACCACCAGTGACCGCACAGCCGGGCCAAGGCTCCTCCACCACCCAACAGGCTGGCACTGCCACACAAGTCAGCTCCTGGCAGGGTCCCCACCCCTTGTCCAGGGCAGTGGGGGCACAGGGTGCTCGGGGCTGCTGCTCTCCTTGCAGCCTGGAGAAGATTTTGCTCCCAGGGGACCATACAACAACATTCCACT
>NW_008584836.1:16238-31088 GCF_000691845.1 Merops nubicus
CCCCCCCCTGCGCCCGCAGCTCCCGGCTCCGCGAGCCCTGCGCCTGCCTCTCTGCGGGCTGAGGGTCCCCCAAGAACCCAACGGCTTCCCACCAGCTCTGTCCCCACCTCGCTCCCGCGGGGGGATGCTCCAGGGCCGTGTCCCAGGAGGGCTGGGGAGGAGATTTGGGGTGTCCAGGGTTGGGTTCTGCTGGAGACCAGCCCTGCCTGCGAGGACCTCCCTGCATCTGGCTTCCAGGAGCAGGGGATTTGCAATCCTGAGCGGAGTCCAGAGAAGACACCACGCTCTGGTTTAACCAGAGGGCAGCTCAGAGCGTGACCTTTGCTGGGCACCAGCAGTGGCAACAAAAGCCAGGCTGAAATATTGATCAGCCCTTGTAAAACTGGCCACCCCTCCTGACACCAGCCTCCTGCAGCATCCTGGCCAGGGGTCCCTCAGCACCCTCGGTGGGCTCACAGCGTGCAGTCGGGTGGGAACCAACTCAGAGGAGCTGCTGGAGAAGCCACTGGAGGAGCCCAACAGTGCTGGTTTGACCTGAGCGAGCTCCAGCCCCTGGGCATGAGGTGGGAACATTTGGCCATGCTGGTAACTGGGCCACCCCCTCACCAGTGTAAGTGTTGGAAGCCAACTGTCTGTGTCCCCCCTCGCCCAACAGCCCCAGGACTCTGTGCAAAGGGCCCCCAGCCTGCCCTGGACCCCCCACCCTGGCAGGACAGACCCAAATCCAGGTGCTGGGGGGCTGACAGCCTTCTGATGGTTGCCCCTAGCCCGTGATGCCCACCCAAACCCAGCCCAGCACCAGAACCTTCTCACAAGTGCAGGTGGAAAACCAGAGCAGTAAACCACTGGGGTGGATAAATAAACACTCTCTGGGTGCTACAGAGAGGCTCCCTGTGCCCCCTCCATCACTCACAGTTTCCTATTTTACCCTCTTTCAGGGGCCCAAATCCTACAGAGAGGATCAGGCTGGGAAGCTGCTGAGGGGCTGGAGCACCTCGGTGCCAGGCCAGGCTGAGAGCCCTGGGGCTGCTGAGCTGGAGAGGAGAAGCCTCAGAGGGGATCTGAGCAGTGCTGAGCAAGAGCTAAAGGGCCCCGGGGGGCAAGAGGCTGGGGCCAGACTCTGTCAGTGGTGCCCAGGGACAGGACAAGGGGCAACGGGCACCAACTGGAACCCAGGAGGTGCCACCTGAGCAGGAGGAGAAACTTCTTTGGGGTGAGGGTGGAGCCTGGAGCAGCTGCCCAGAGAGGCTGTGGAGTCTCCTGCTCTGGAGAGATCCCAAACCCTCCTGGCTGTGACCCTGGGCACCCTGCTGGGGGTGAGCTGCTGGAGCAGGGGTGGGATGAGGTGATCCCCAGAGGTCCCTTCCAGCCCCCACCATGCTGGGAGTCTGGGATGAGAAACAGATTTAGAAAACAGACATTTTGTACAGCACAGGCTGCTCAGGATCACTTGAAAGTCCCAATACCCAGCTAAGGCTTTAGCATCACTGCAGCCTGTTAAACCAGCTAACCAGCCCAAACCTCTCAAACCAAGGTCCACCAGTGCTCTGACATCCCCAGGCCACTCAGTTGCTCCAGGCTGCAGGTGCAGGTATAGGAGGAGCTGCCCAGCACCCCTGGGTGCAGCTCTGGGTGCTCCTGGGCTTCAGCAGAGCCAGTGCCAGGGCTGCATGTGCTGCCCAACCTCAGCACCAGCCCTGCTGCCAAAATTCAGCACCAGCCCTGCTGCCTTCGGGCTGCCTGCAAGTGCAGAAAGCTTTCCTTTAGCTTCTCTGGTTCCCCTGAAATTGGGGAAACAGGTGGAAGTTAAAAATAATGCTTCTTTACTTTCTATAAAGAAAGAAAAATACATCTGAGAGGACATTATCTACTCATTCTGCCAAGCAAAAGTGGGGGGCTGGTGGCAGGGGGTCCTGTGACCCCCCAGCCCCTGCACCAATGCCCATCGCTGGGGGATGTGAGCACCCCCAAAAGGCTTCCCCAGAGCCAGGCACGACTAGTTCAGCCTCGTGTCCTGCTGCCAGCTGTACTTCAGCAGCTTTCCTCAGGCACACACCTCACAAAGCCCACGAGCTACAAGGAAAAGCTGCTGCTCTGGCCCCTTGCTCTGTCCCAGCCACCTCTCCTGCTGTAGCTGGGTGCAGTGAAGTGCAAACCACAGGCAGCAACAGAAAAAGGAATGAAAATAAAGCAGAGAAATGGTTTTTAGGTCAAAGTAAAATTTGAATAAAGGTGATGTTCACAAAATACATAAGCAGATACTGTGTGGGTTTGGCTAAAAAAATATCCCTATTTGTTACAGAGAGAGATTTAGTTCCAGCACGTGGCCAAAGGGGACAGCCCTTTCTTTAGGAAACTGAAAAGAAATACAGATGCCAAGTAAATCTAAAAAATCAATTACTTAAACCAAGGTTTCTCCCTTTTTGATTTAAACCATGATTAAAAGCAGTTACTTGACTCACTGATTTAAATCAATCCGCGCCATCTCTCTCAGATGATCTCAAGCAGTTAAATAAGAAAAGAGACCACCATCAATAACCCATCTGTGTCACGGATGAGGACGCTGCCCCCCGGGGCTGCTCTCCCCCATTTTTCACCTTCTGGTCCTGAGATTTTTCTCGAGGAGTGGCACAAACCCAGAGGAAGCCACAAGAATGGGAGAGTTTGCACCCGCGAGGAGGAAGAACTGGCGAGGGCTCAGGCAGCCAGGATGCATAAAAGAGTCAGAGATAAAAGAATCAGAGGTAAAAGAATCATAAAAGAATCGTAGAATCAGAGACCAGTTTGTGTTGGGAAGGACCTTTAAGATCATCTGAGTCCCACCCCCCTGCCATGGGGTTTAGAGCATCCTCAAGGGACACAGGGATAAATCAGGCATGGGGTAAAAATTCTTCTTCCTGAGGATGCTCCTCCTGCTTTGGAAGAAGTTGCACAGGGAGAAGGGGCAGGGATGGAGCTGATGTGTCCAAGGAGGGGGAAAGCTGGTGGGTCAGAATCCCCCCACCGAGCCCCTTTTCCCCCACTCCACCATCCTGCTCCTTCCACCGTGGTGCTGAGCCGGGGGTTCTTTGCCCTGTTTGGGCTTATTCCCTTCAGGCTGCAGTTCCCAAGTTGGCTAATTGTCCTTGATGTCTCTCCTCTCCCCCAGGAACGCTCATCCAGACCCAGCAGCTCCAGATGTCTGAACATTATGCAGGAAGCTGGTAAACAAATCCCTCCCGTTTTCCCTGCTAGCAATTAGAACCGTAGGAAGAACACGTTGCTTAACAGGCAAGGAACCCAACGAAGATATTTCATATGCATTTAGAGCTGCTTAACGTCCCTGAAATGGGGGATAAACACTGAATGCTCTACGCCTTCCAGATCACCCCTCCTTGCTGCAAAATCAGCCTCCACAGAGAAGAAAAAGGGAAAAAAAGCAAGTGGCTGAAATGGGAGTTAAAAGTTGGGGGGAAATTCTCATTACGACGACTTCCAGGGGAACCATCCTACATGGAGGTAACAGAGCAGCTCTGCCACCTCCCCTCAAAGAAATGTTTGGAGTAGTTTCAACTTTTTAACCCAACTTTAGCTCCAGAGCAGGTCCCTGCCTGGTTCCTGCACTTTCCCTGCCCATTAATGCCTTGGCATGCTCCAGCGACCCTGTCCTAGCAGGAGGGATGGCTTAGGTGGCTCCAGGAGGATTTGCCAGCATTAATTGTTATGATTTTAGAGCCCTGTGGGGCCAGGACTTTGAAAAGGAGAATTGGCTCCAAAGGTTGGGAGGAAAATGAAAAAAATCTGTGGCTGTGCCCAGCACCTGCAGAGATGGGGCTGGGAAACCCCAGGGCTCAACCCACCCACCAGCTCTAAACCCACCCACCAGGTCCCCCTGCCAGGGAAGGGAATTAAACCATCCCAGCTCCCAGACCTGAGGGACAGCACCCCTGGAAAGCACAAGCCATACAAGCCACACATCCACGTGCTTGGAGTTTACAAGCTGCAGAAGTTTGGGAGGAACCAAATAAGTCACCAGAGAATCCCAGACTGGTTTGGGATGAAGGGACCTTTCCAGGTCACCCAGTTCAACCCCCCTGCAGGGACAGGGACATCCCCAGCTAGAGCAGGGTGCTCAGAGCCCCAGCCAACCTCCCCTGGGATGGTTGCAGGGATGGGGCAGTGACCACCTCTCTGGGCAGCCTGGGCCAGGGGCTCAACACCCTCAGCAGCAACAATTCCTTCCTTATACGTGGTCTGAATTCCCCCTTTTTCAGCTTCAAACCATCACCCCCTGTCCTGCTGCAACAGGCCTTGCTCCAAAGTCCATCCCCAGCTTTCTGACAGAGCCCCTGAAGGACTGGAAGGCCACCAGAAGGTCTCCCCAGCTGGAGCCTTCCCCTCTCCAGGCTGAGCCACCCCAAACTGATGCTGCAGTTAACCCTTCAGCTGCTCCCCCTGTGGCTCCACTGGTCTCTGGGACAAGTCTCCTGGTCTTCTACAAGCACCCCAGATCCCAGGCAGTGCTGGGGCCAGTTGAAGCTCTCAGCTCCAGTCCTCCAACCTCAGCCTGACCCCATTCCTGCATTCACAAGGACTCTCCTCATCCCATTTTCTCCCTACACAAAGAGGTTGCCCAGGAGCTGGGCTGCCCAGAGCACTGCTGACTGCTCCTGTTTCCCTTGGCCAGCCTTGTGAGCGGGACAGAGAGCGTTTGGTGCCACCACTGCTTAGGGAAAGGCTGCAGGAAACCCAACACGAGCCCCTCACATCTTTTTCAAGCCCTCTCAGATGAAGGTTTAAAATAGCAGGAACACGACAAGCGCGTGGTTGGCTTAACGCCGTGTCTCAGGTCACAAGCTGATGAAGAGGAGCACGAAGTCACCCTGCAAAGTGATGTCTCCATCAAGGGAGGCTCCCGACCACGCAGTGGCCCCTAGCACCAGCAGGGTATTTAAAGATCCTTTGCAGATTCACTACTGCAGCAGAAATAGCCTGCAAAGATGCAGGAGAAGCGTGTCCATTTGCTGGTTCCATCCTCTCTCCCTCCCTGCCCCGGCTGGCTCAGGTGTGTGCTGAGGATATACCTGTTGGAGGACCAAGATCACTCCTGCTTCTTGCTGCGATGAAGGAATTAAATCCAAAAATCTTCTGTAGGAAGCAATTGTGAAGTGTGGAAGTTTCTAGTCAGGCAAATAAATTGGATTTAAGTATATTACAGTCATAATCTTTTTCTGCCTCTCTCCAGACAGCCTTTGTACATGGAGAAATGAGAATGTATTCTCAGACAAATCTTGACCTGAGGGAGAAGGCTGCGGGAATCTGGATTTTCAATAACATAAGACAATAAAGCTCAGACTTCTAACCTGCCGCAATATGGTAAAAGTATAAAGAGCTTAGCAACTAATAAAAGAAAAGGGTCTTCCAACTCATATTTGAAGATCTAGACCCCCAAAAGGACACTTCATAAAGATCATAATGGGTTAGTCAGTATCTAACAGATACCATGTACCTTGTTGACCAATTGTCTGACAGTTGTCTTCTGCAGGCCTGGATATTAATAAGCCTTGTGTTGATTTCCTTGGGGTATTTTGTCTTCGTAATTGTACATCTACTTGTTGTGACACTGCAGCTCCCTATATATTTATTTAATGCGATTCCTATAGCAAAAATAAAAAAAAAGAAGTATGCATGCTATTGTTTTCCTCAGATGATATGCACACCCTGCAAATTTCCTCTCCCTCCGAGGTACAGTGAATCAAAGCTGCCACAGGGCGAGGCAGAGCGCAGGGTCCTGGGGCAAAGAGGAAATCCAGATGTGTTTTCCCCTCAGGTGTGGACGTGTCTTACACAGGGGGTATAAAGGGATTCAATTATCGCCGCATTTTGATTTCTAATAACAACAAAAAAACTTCCTTCTAGGAGGCATTGCAGTTAAATAATGTTTTGACAGGTAATGCGGGTGCAAAGTAGCTGTCGCTCCGGCGGGGAGATGAAGGGGGAACAGATGCATAGGAAGATCACAGAGAGGCTTAGGGAGGGAAAATGAAGCCTGTTAAAAACTCCTCTCGCTAACAAAACAAAGGCTGGCTGCAGCTTGATCCTGCTCTCACCACCTCCCGTGCAGAGGGAAACACAAATATTTAGAGATTCCATGTTATGGATGAATGGCAGCTTGCCACAGACTCGCAGGTACGGGGGTGTTTAAAAGTGCTCAATGATTTTGCAGCTCCCCCAGTCGTCCCAGACTTCACCTGATCAGCCATCAAACCTCAAGACCCCTCAAAAACCTCAAAATCCTCCAGGTTCAGAGGAGATCTCACTCTCAACAACTCCCTGACACGAGGCTGGAGCTAGGTGGGGGTCAGGATCTAGCTCCAAAGTGATAGGACAAGAGGAAAAGTTGTTTTAGGGGGGGTTTAGGTCAGGCATGGGGAAAAATATCTTCCCCCAAAGGGTTGTCCAGCCCTAGAGCAGGCTGCCAAGGGAACTGGTTGAATCACCATCCCTGGCTGTGTGTAAAAGTCATCTAGATGTGGTGCTGAGGGACGTGGTCCAGCAGTGCACTTGGTAGAGCTCACAACTGGATGATCTTAAAGGTCTCTCCAACCTGAAGGATTCTATGACTGTAAGAGAGTGAGGCTGGGTGGCTTTAAGTCCATTCCCTGGGTTTCTGCAGTCCCTGGCCAGGTGACCCTGCTCCTGGAGCCCCAGACCTACTCCAGGTCATGGGCAGGACACCTTCAGCAGCTCTGAGAAGGGCTGATCATTCTGCTGCAAGTCTGAAGTTACCAAATTTGCCCATGTCACCCCCTTTATCTGTCCACAGAAACAAAACTCAGCCCATTTGTTATGTGGCCACATCTCTTCTAGATCTTGGAGCAACCTGTGTCCTTCTTTGCAGCTAAATGAGAACTTCCTTCCTTGGACCCACCTAATGCCTCTTCAGCTGCATTCACCTACAACAAGCTAATCCTGTGGACAGGTATTTTTCCTCTTGCTCTGAGAAGTTCTGCACAAAATCCCACACAGATCAGGTGCCTTATCACCACCCTCTTTCTTCCACTATCTCCCAGACCCCCAGCCCTGATCATGCTACTCCCAGCTCCACCACGACCCCCTTGTCCAGCCTCATGGTCATTTGCAGCTATTACTCCCCTCTTGAGGCTTTCCATGTTCTGCCTTCCATGGGAGACTCAAAGATAAATGGGAAAACACAGTGGAGGGAGCCTGTGCTTGAAAAGACATAGGAGGGTATTAAAATTATGAATATAATGATGTGGAGCAGCTCCAGAAGCCCCAGTAAAGCTTGGTGTGAACGAATGACTGTGTGATGCAGAGGGGTCTGCAGGTGAAGATCCTGCTTGGAGGTTGTTCCATGCAACCTCCTGGATCCTGACCCATCACCAGGATAAGATAAGTTGTGGGAAGTGAGAGGAGCAGCAGATGTGTTTGGAGGCTTAGGGGGTAAATTATATTTACACCTAGTCACAATATTTAAGAAAAAGTCTCCAAACTTTCCATACAAGTCCAGAAAACTCTCCCTGAAAACTATTAAGTTAACTATATATTTAGAAGCTGTTCAGCTTTTTAAAAAACACATTGATTGGGTTTGTTTGTTTGTTTTCAGAGCTAGACTTCTGCTGGAAACTGAGCACAAAGCTTAAATATGGGATTAAGAAAGAAGAAGCACACAGATATGTTCTGAAAAGCCCATGCTGCTTTGTCCAGCAGCTCAGGGGTCAGACGTGGCAAATCCCTGCCCCCTCTCCCAAAACAGCCCCTCCACTCAAGGGAGACCATGGGCCAGAGACAAGGCCACCAAGGTCAGCCCAAGCCACAGGGCATCACACCCAGGAGATGTCCTAACCTGCTCTACAGGAAGGCTGCCATCTTCAACCAAAGGGTTTGAACCTAAATTTTGAGTTTCTAGGTCAAGTTTCATTTGGGAATGGGAAAAAAAAACCACACATAACAGGCAACAAACATAAAATCATCAAAGTTTCCAGAAGGAAGAAATGACACGAGGAAAGTCTCTGATCCACCACCTCCATATCCCTCCAGCAGCTTCTCCACCAGCAAGTGATGGGTGAAATGCCATTATCTACAGAAGAAAACCAGCCCAGGAGATGAGGGAGATTATGGGGTGCTGAAGTGTTGGGGAAAATGCTGCAAATTATGGGATAAGGCCAAGGAACCAGCTGGCTGGAGCTTCCCAACAGTGCCTGAGTCTGGAGAGAAACGGGGAGTGCTGCTGTGCCAAGGAATTGCTCGTGGACAGGGGTCTGAAGCTCAGGATGTTGTCAGTGCTTGGGGCCAGCTCAGTAAAACATGCAATTTAAGGGAGCTGATGGGAGGGAACCTCTTTTCTTCCAGCACCCCCTGGCAGCAGCAGAGCAGGCAGAAGGATGCGCTGCCCCAGGAGCCACGGGTCACCCGTGAGCCACTTACTCATCTGGCTTTTTTTAAACCCTCATACAGATTTAGAAGACAAGCCAAGTGTAACTGAAGTTAACGAGCATCTAATTTTATCCTTTGTTTCACCTGCCAAACGTTGACTCAAAGTCAGATCCGAGAGCTGCAGCTACACTTGGGATGGAGATGGGGGAATTATTTACTACAGGGTGTAATCTGAATAATTCCACAGTGGCTTTACAGGAGTGTCACTGAGAAGTTTGGTTTCATTCCCCCCTCTTTACCTGAAGTTCTTTAAATAAATTCCCATGAATCCATTTCTTTCTGCCTAAAACTCATTTAAAAAGTCCAGAATCCCTTCAGTACTAACCCCGTGGCCACCTCTGATCCCTGGGGGAGATCTCATGACAACTTCCAAACAGGAGACAACAGCCACCATGGTGACATTTGCTATAGAAATAAAAGCACATCATGCAAATCATTCATCCAGATTTTTTTTTAACTTCTACTCCTGGCTTCCTTTTTCAGGCAGAAAAAAAAACCACCAAAAATCATCTAGATTTTACACTGAAATTAGTGTTATTTTGGTATTTGTGTTGTGAGTAGACATTCCCTGATGTCTCACCTAAAGCAAGCTCTGCAGGTCTGTCCCCAAAAGATGGATCTTGTGCTCCTTCCTACCAGGGCCCCACTGAAGGGGCTGCAGGACAGCCCCAGAGCAGCCCCCACCCCATGGGGAGCAGGGATGTCCACACCCTGGAGCAAAGCTGTGGCAAAGGATGAGTTTTGAAACCACAACTGTGCCAGATGTTGTTCATTTCCAGCAGAAGAGTTTCACCCGTGGAGCCCAGGATGGGATCAGACCTCTCTAGTTCAAGGAATTGAACTTCACATGAGAACTGGGGGGAAATGCTAAATCTTGATCACCTCAAAACCACCAGTGACCTCCTCTGAAACAGCCAACTGACCTTGGTGTGCCCCAATACAGCAAGCACTGCAGGCTGAGGGATGCCATGGACGAGCACATGCCCATGCCCTGAGGATACTGGATTTTGAGTTTCAGCTGGAGTGCTGGCTCCACACGTGCTGCTCCTCATGTCTTACATCATTTCATTGAGCTACAACCTCAACGTGTCTATTTTCAACCTGAGGATCAGACCCAGGATTTGCTGGCTCTCTGGTGAGGTAAAACCAGACCAAGACACCCTGATGGAAGGTGAGCAGCCTCATGCCCTTTTCCTTCTGTGTTTAGTCACTAAAGGTGCAGCCAGCAACCAGATGCAGAGATTTGTGGTCCAGCAGCTAACAACTTGCTGGAGGAGATGGAGTAAAGCAGCCTAACGTGCTCTTGCCATGTGGTAATTTTCCAGATAAATGGGCAGTTGCTTCAGCACTTCCACTGTTGAAGGTCAATGATCCATGTAACACGGGCAATTACAGAAGTGTTTCCACTGCAGACTGGGTGACAAATTTTTAGTGCAAGACAACAGATAAACTGCAGCGAAGGCACCAAGGACAAGTGGCCCAGAGAGGTGGTCGCTGCCCCATCCCTGCAACCATCCCAGGGGAGGTTGAGGGCTCTGAGCACCCTGCTCTAGCTGGGGATGTCCCTGCTCCCTGCAGGGGGTTGGACTGGGTGACCTTTGAAGGTCTCTTCCCACCCAAACCTGTCTGGAATACTATGAAGACGAGGCTACTAGACTTGAAACCTCACATCCCAGCTCCTGTCTGGTATCTGCTGGTGGGACCAGCTCCCTCCCCACTGGCTCATCATATCATTTGCCCATCCTACTGCCCCTATTTCCTCTTATTTTGAAGTTTCTCAATCCACTTTTAGTACTGAACCTAAATTACCAGCTCTCTGCTTTCAGCCAACCTGCCGCTTGCCTGCCTTGGCTATTTTATAAAGCTTCTCTAGGGCTGAAGAAAAGGGGGAAAAAAATATCCAATAAGGGAAAACTCCTCAACAATTTGAAATTTGGGCTCACGGCGGCTCCCCAAACAGAACTATTCCTAGTTGCATCCCAAAGAGAAGGCAGAAAGTGTTCTTGGGGAGCAGGCACCGGTGGAGCACCTGCAGACCCTGCACGCAGAGCTGGCTGGAATCACAGCTTACATGCAAAGAGTTTATTCCTGGGAAAGAAGATTCTGAGCAATGGATGGACTGAAATAAACAATTGTTTTGTGTAATGAAGTGTGCATGAGGAAATAACCACTCGTACCACGGCACAGATTGTTTTAGTGCTGCACCCAGCCTCCAAACACGCCAGAAATCAATACCTAAACCTCTGAAAATAGTTAAGAGCAGCCCAGAGTCGTGCTCCAACGTTTCCAGCTCTGAGCTTGCAACAGCAAAGAGGCTCTTGCTGTTTCAGCACCTGCTTCTAAAACATCTCCATGCAACGACAAAAATGTAAAATATACAGGTGCCCTCAGTCACCCAAGTGCTGTAGAAGTTTAACGATAAACACATAAGACCCTGAAAGACTTTTGTGATTTCTGGTGGGAATACATTAAACCTGTGGTAGTGCTTCCCTGGTGGATTGTACTTCTGTTTCTGTTTCAGTTTACTGCTGCTTTTACCCATCATGTAAGAGACAGACTGCCATTTCATTCCCCCAAAATGAAGGGGAAACATCAGTAAAGAGCAGCCTTAATGGTGGAGGAATCCACCAGGGACGGGCTCGGGAGTTGTTCAAGAACCTATTTCAAAATTTAAGCAGATTTTGCTAAAAAGGAAAGAGAAGAAGAAAGGCAGGGACTTGAAATGCTGGGATTTAACCTTCATGTAAGAAATGGGGGAAAAAAAAAAAAAAAGAAAAGAATGCAGCAGAGCTACCCCAGGCAGAAGCTTTCCCTCCCTCCCTGCCTCCCCCTCCAGCAGGAGCACCAGCCCCGTGTGCAGAAGCCAAGATTTAACACCAACATCTATGCAAATAACTGATTTTCTCTGAGATTAATTAGCAGAGGGATGATTTGGGTACCTTGTAAGGATGGTGGCTCATTCACAAAACTCTTATCACCAATCTAAGAGCTGGATGTGTCAGACCTCAGCAGGTACCACGGAACTGGCACCAACTTGTGCTCCCCAAGCAGGGGTGGGGATGGGACAGCCCAAGGGCTGAGCTCCTCATCGGTCCTGCCCCAGACAAACCTTCAGGATGGAGCTCCCCAGTTATGAAATTAATGAGCTACCTCTCTGTCCTTTGAGAAAAACCACCAGTTGGGCTCCTGGGACACCTCTGGGACACGGTTAAACACATGACATTTAATCAAGCAAAATTCGGGTGCTGTTATCTGATGAGGTTGTCATTAGGAGAGTCTGTTTTGATCAGAATTAATGTCAATGCCTGCAACATTTAAAACAATCACTGATCTATTGCTGCTGTGCAGAGCTGCTCCCAAAACAGTCCTACACGTTAGCTCCAAACTTTTCTGGAAGGTGCATCCTGACC
Source organism: Merops nubicus (assembly GCF_000691845.1). NCBI lineage: Eukaryota > Metazoa > Chordata > Aves > Coraciiformes > Meropidae > Merops > Merops nubicus. The sequence continues at coordinate 28,085 of NW_008584836.1, forward strand.
GATGCCATGGAAAGGATAAATACATTCCTTTTATCATGAGTTGAGGCTTCTAATGGGAACTAAATGCTCTGTCCTTGGGCACAGTAATTCCCCTGCTAAGTACACCAACCAAACCCCCTCCCTGAACCATCCCCAACCCTGTTTTCCCTTGTAAAACTCACATAATTGCATGTTAATGCAGAGACTTGCATAAAAGTTGACTCGATTATGATTAATTGTCCCCATGGCCTCTGGTAAAATTTTCAAAGTTCCAGCTGGTCACCCAGGGCTTAGTTCACAGAGGTGCAGCCCATGATTAGATTCTCTGATAAAAAGTGTTCTTAGTGAGCCAGGGAACCCCCACTCCTCCAGACAACCACCAACCTCTCTGTTATCCACCCCAGAGACACAGCAGCCAAAAGTGATGAAAAAAAGTTTCACTCTGATGAAAAAAAGGCATTGTCCATCAGAGCTGCAGATCGGGCTCTCCTGGTGCACTGGAGACTAAACAGCACCAAAGTTTGAGCCAGGAGCTCTCCCCACGACAGGTCTTGGCTGGAGTTTGCTGCCCTTGCTCAGGGCTTGAGAGCTCAAGGCTGCAGTGACCCCCACCCACTGCAGGTCCTGACTGAGTCCTACAATCATGGAATCTTCTTGGTTGGAAGAGAACTTTAAGATCATTGAATACAGTTATCAACCCAGCACTGCCAGGGTACTGCTAAACGTTGTCCCTCACCCCACATCTCCACGGCTTGGAAACCCCTCCAGGGGTGGGGACTCCACCACTGCCCCCCCTGCCCGGGGCAGCCTGGCACGGCCTCCACAACCCTTGCAAGGAACAAGTTGTCCCAGATGTCCAACCTAAACCTCCCTTGAAACAACTTGAGGCCATCTCCTTTTGTCTTATCACTTGTCCCTTGGGAGCAGAGCCCGACCCCCCCCTGGCTCCAGGCTCCTGTCAGGAGCTGTGCAGAGCCAGAAGGTCTCCCCTGAGCCTCCTTTGCTCCAGGCTCAGCACCCCCAGCTCCCTCAGCTGCTCCTCCCCACACTTGGGCTCTAGACCCTTCCCCAGCAGCTTCATTGCCCTTCTCTGAACCCTTTCCTGTCCCTCAACATCCTTCTTGGAGTAAGGGGCCAAAAACTGAACCCAGGATTTGAGGTGCAGCCTCCCCAGTGTCATGTACAAGTGTAAGGGCCAGACTTGGAATACACTGTGAACATCAGAAGGAAACTTAAACAAGGAGGAAGCAAACCCTCAGAAGTGCATTTTGGAAGCAGAAGCTGTGGAGTTCTGCCAGTGTTGCAGTTCTGCCTCCTCCATCACACGTCCACGTCTCTTAACACCAGCCTGGGGCACAAACAAAACTCCAAGCCCTGAAATGAAGCTGTAACCCAAGTAGCTGAAGTTTTCTGAAGGAACAACTCCACGTGCAGACATTGGTGATCCAACCAATGCCAAAGACACGCTTGGGAAGGTCCCACAGCACCAGCTGGATGGGAGCTAAACTCAGCCAGTGGGAAGGATGATTCCTACCTAACTGGTTGGAAGAGCCACAGATAGAAGGGGTGGAGATGCCAGTGGAGTCCCAAGCAGACCTGCCCCTGCCAGCCCCCCAAGCTGTGAAGCTGAAAAGCAATTGTTAGTTCAGTGTCAGAGAGCCTGGCTGATAAAAATGGGTTTTTATCCTCCTTTATCATAGGCACAAAGGGAGACAGTCCTAATCCATGGTTTCTGACCCACTGCCACTGACCAAACATCTCTGCTAACCTGTGAGTTCAGCTCAGTAACAAGCAGAGTGTTGAGGAGCACAGGGAAAGAAATCAAAAGGAAACCAGCAAACACGTGGCTGTGTAGATCCAGTGTCCACCTGCAACTCCAGATCCTTTCAGTCTCAAAGGCAATCAACTAAAACAAGATAAAACCAAAAAAAAACCTTCGTGGCTAGAGGAATTCAAAGTTCAGGAGATGTTCCTTCAGGACAAGGCAGAGCAAGTTCAGGGGAGAGTAATCCACGTGGGGCCAGCACCCCCCAAAGCTTCCCAACCTGTATTAGAGCTGAGGTGTTTGCAGTGACAAGTACCTGGTTACTTATCCACAGCCACAGAAGAATTTAGGAGGAAGAACTCTGTGAGCCACGTTTTCCATCTACCAGGAGATCCCTGTCAAAGCCACCAGCATTTACTGGTGCCTAAACTTACAGCTCCACAGTTGTTCCTGGGGATGCTAATAAATAATCCAAGTCTCCTCATCTCCTGCTGCCCGTTTCCCCCCCACACACACTTTATATTATGCAAAACAGGATAAAAACAAATATATTATCAGCCTTGTAGCATCCTCCTTGAAAGGCACATTGCAAACACCACAAAGAGGTGTTGTCATAATGAGGTTAATGACAAGAGTTTCCAATATCAAAGAGCCACCACGCAGCTGCTCTATGGGATGGAGTGAGGCAGCAGAGAGCTCGGGGAGGAGAGGGGAGAGTTTTGGGGTTGTGCATCTCAATGAGTCTGTATGGAAGCAGCAATCTGCATTTCACAGCACGGGTCAGACTGCTGGGGACAGACAGACAGACTGACTGCTGGGCTAACACTCGCCACCCCCAGCCTGACTTCGGGTTTGATGAGGGCCCTGACCCTGGCAGCCACCCCCAAAAGCTGCCTCAGCCATGGGCACCTTCCTCACCTCCTGCAGCACAAATCCAGCCAGGGAGTTGCAGAATCTGAGAGCTGGCTTGGGTGGAAGAGAACTTTAAGGTCATCAAGTGCAACTGTTCCCCCAGCACTGCCAGGTCCCCACTGCCCCGTGTCCCTCACCCCACATCTCCACGGCTTGGAAACCCCTCCAGGGGTGGGGACTCCACCACTGCCCTGGGCAGCCTGGCACAGCCCTGGGCAACCCTCAAGGGGAAGAAGTTGTCCCTCAGCTCCAACCTAAACCTCCCTTGAAACACCTTGAGGCCATCTCCTTTTGTCTTATCACTTGTCCCTTGGGAGCAGAGCACGACCCCCCCCCGGCTCCAAGGTA
>NW_008584836.1:31387-44822 GCF_000691845.1 Merops nubicus
CGTCTGCGGTTACAGATTCCCTGCAGCTGGTGGTGGGGGTCTGCAGCACCCCAAGCCCCTGCTCTGAGCAGCACCACGCTCGTTCCAGCTCATTCGATAAAGAGATGTACCTTAAGAACAATGCATTCATCTATTAATGTTCCTTATGGGAGACATAATCAGCTTCATTAGAAGTCATTATTATGGTAAAACCCTGGAAAAAACATCATGTACAAGGAGGCAGCACGATCAATTAAAAACCTGGAATATGTGACTAATATTGACAGATGTTTACAGGCAGGGCTGTGGGAGGTCAGGCATGCCAAGGGGGTGGCAGCTCCCCTGGGTACAGCCCTCCCCATGCCCACAGCCTCCCCCAGGCCAGCCAGACCCACCGCAGAGCCAGGCAGCCCCTTATAGCCCCAAAATCAACACGAAATATGGATGCGACCACCCGAACCCCCCAAGGCAACGAGTGCACCCCCAGGTGCCCCCCTGCAGCAGGAGGTGCCACACTGTGCCCTGGGCAGCCCCCACCCCTGCTCCCCAGCTCCCACCCCTGCACTCTGCACAGAGTTTTCACAGCTAACTGGGCAGAAAATTTGTCTGAAGCCAAAAAATAATTAACTTTTAAAATGGAAAGCTACTAAACTTTGAGCTGACAACTGTTATTTTGTCGTGTGGGGTTGTGCTTATTCAGAAAGCTCCTGTCATCAACCAACAGTGTTTTCCACCATCCTAACAGCCCCAAACTCCCATGAAGGAGCACAGGACAGATGCAGGTAGATCTTTCCCAGCTCACAACACTCCTGTCAGCAAAAACTACACCAGCTCTGCTCCCTGCCAGCAGAGACACCCGGAGCAACAATGGGGGGAACCCCTTGTAGAGCCCCCCCAAAGCCCCAGTTGATGCCTTCCAGGGTGCAGGATGCTTTTGGGTTGATGCCTTTGCAGTTGAGAGCTGTTTGCAGGCAATGCTCCATGTCAAACACGAGGCCAAGCTCTGGTGGCACCATCCCCTTTCCCAAAGCTGAGCATCCTCCCCCGTAAGGCCCAGGAAATTACAGCTCCTGCTTGGGGAGATGTTATTTTTAAGCCTTAACAAACAAGGGCTTGATCTTCTTAAACAGTTGGGATCTGCTCTGCCACAGACATTCACAGCTCAGCAGCTGACTCCGTTTTGGGTACGACTCTGGCAGGAGGAGCCCAGAGGAGGCTCAGCAGGGATGCTGCTGGTGGGAGCCACTCAAAGCTCTTCCCGTGGCATCTATCAGTGTAAAAGTTGAGAGCTGATATTGGGCAGAACTGACACATCAGCTGCTGGAAATCCAGAGCATCGAGTTTGGTGGGACCAAGGTTTCACTCAGTTGCAAAGAGTTGTTCCAAGGGGCACTCCAGGAGCTGTCAGCTCCCAGCAAAGGCTTTCCCACGAGGAACTCAGCACCAAGACCACAGGGACCAGGGAGGAGGTACCAAAGTGCTGCTTCTTTTTAAGCTTACTCTTTAACCTCCCTGGAATCCCACCCCCCAAGGTAACATCTAGGAAAAAAGGCACAGGAAGCACAGAGCTCCTCAGTGCCCAGAGGTTTAACACACACCCACAGCTGGCAGAAGGGGCTGCCCACGTGCAGCAACCTGGAGCAGCTACTATTGATAGGTTATTAATTAAGCAGAAAGAAGGACAGTAAATCACATGCCAATATGCACTTTTCAGAAAACAGGGAGGAAAAAAAGGAAGCAGAGTCCAACAAGAGGCTCCACAGCCAAGGGGCAGCTGCAGGATCAGACCCTCCCATGCTGCCACACAGGCTCAGCTCCACTTCCTACCTGCAGCCGTGCAGCCTGAGGAGCCAGCACCACCCCAGTGCCCACCAGTGCCCACCACAGCCCAGCACACTGAGCAGGGGCCCAGCTCAGCCCCGGGGCACCCCCAGCAGCTCTCAGCCTCCTCCTCCTCGGCAGCCGTGGTGCAGCAGAAGGCTCCAGTTGTCATTAAGCCTTCACAGAGCCGTTAGCTACATGATCAAATAAAGAGATGCTGTAATTTACAGCAGCGAGCTGTAATCTCTTTTAAATAAAGAATTATTGCTTCCTCCTTCTGCAAGGACTCCAGTGTGCTGGGCTGGCTCTTCCTTCAAGCACCCTGGGAGCTCATTGGGGACTGAGCAGAAAAGCAGAGGGTACATTCAAGAAAATCATAGAATTGGTTGGAAAAGACCTTTAAGATCATCCAATGCAACCATCCCCCAGCCCTGCCAGGTCCCCACTGCCCCGTGTCCCTCACCCCACATCTCCACGCCTTGGAAACCCCTCCAGGGGTGGGGACTCCACCGCTGCCCTGGGCAGCCTGGCACAGCCCTGGACAACCCTCCAGGGGAAGAAATTGTTCCTCAGGGCCAACCTCAACCTCCCCTGGGGCAACTTGAGGCCATTTCCTCTTGTCCTGTCCCTTGTTCCCTGGGAGCAGAGCCCGACCCCCCCCTGGCTCCAGCTCCAGGCTCCTGTCAGGAGCTGTGCAGAGCCAGAAGGTCTCCCCTCATCTTGAGGGGATGGTTCACCTTGACACTTTGTGCAGATGCCCACCACAGAGCACAGAGCAATTTCCTCTGCCCTAAAACTTCCTCTAAGACATCACAACCTGGTGGGACCTTGGCAAACATCCCCCTAAGCTCAGCACGTCCTAGCGTGTGGAAGGCTGACATCCCCAACCCCTGGAAAAACAGGGATAAAAGTCAGAAAAGAGGGAGCAGCAGCCACACTACCCACTGTGGTGGCAAGCTGGACACGTAACCTTTCCAGCTCTGCCTGCAAGCTCCTGCCCGTGGGGATCATCTGTCACCAGGGCGGGGGGTACGGGGCCAGCGGCGGATCTGAGGCAGCTCCTGCTAAGCCCACTGTCCACACAGCTTTAAAAATAGGCCAAGAACAACTGGTCCCTGCACTGCCAGGGTGGGGGAGAGAAGGGAGAGAGCCAGGCTGCTCTCCTGGGCAGCTGGGAGGGTCCTGGCACACCCAGCACCACCTCGAGGAGGACAAGTCAAAGCCAACGGTGGTGGCCCTTGGTGCTGGGAGTGAGCCTGGCACATGCATGGGCTGCAGCCTCTGCCCCAGCTCAATTAAAGAGTCACAGACTCCTTTAGGTTGGAAAAGACCTTTAAAATCATCCAGTCCAACCATCAAGCCAACACTACGAAGTCCTCTGCGAAAACAGCATCAGAATCTGTCAGGGTTGGAAGGGGCCACGAGGATCCCCCAGAAGTTTAAAACATTTCTCTGAAGAGTTTTCGAGCCGAGGCCCCAGGAACCACCTTACCAAAAAATAACCAGTAGATGGCAGGCCTGCAAAGCCTGATAAGATCACAGAAGTTCCTTGTGCTTCAGGAAGAAGAGGCAGAGTGATGTTTTGAAGAGAAATGTTTGTATACTTTACCCTAACAGGATCTGTTCATCTATCTGTAGAGATATTTCAAAGAGTCACGGCTGCAGGGTTACAATGAGAGCACCAAACAACCCAGATCAGGAGGATCCAGTCCAGACCAAGCTGGTTTTCAAAAACCAAATAAAGGAGAGCCTCTAACAGAGCACAGATAATTTCTCTGCAGCTCATTTTAGCCATCAGCCAAGGCAATTTAGGGCTGGGGCCATCAATGTGTTTGTGAGAGAGTAAGGACAGATCAGAAGCACAAGCATGGAACAGTGTCTCCCTCCAGCACCCTGCCAGAAAAGAAATCTCCTATTCCTTCCTTTCTGTACTTTTTTCCAAGCTGATGAATCCTGGATCTCCCCAAATCAGTCACCAGCATCTTCACAGCACACACTGTGGGTCCTACCACAACGCCCGTGTGACAAAACGCTTTTAAATCCATCAAGAATTTTAAAATATCACCTGATGGGAGGAATAATCAGAGCTACTCACTCTTGGTGGAGGAAACCTAGTGCTGAGCCACGCTGGGTGATGCTCCAGTGGGTCAGGGTGAAGCTGGGGACACGTGTGGACACTTCTCTGCAGGATTTGAGCGTTTTGGGGCAGGACTTCCTCCCAGAGGCAGCTTCACTCCATGTCCTTTTACATTTGCCTGGGTTTAAGAGCCTTATGGAAAGCATCTTTTGAATTTGATGGCATTTATGATGCTGCTTGGAAGTCAACACAATGGATTTTTTTGTTATTGACACATTCCATCTTCCTGCAGCCACTCGTTTTCCTTCAGTGTTGCTACCTCCTGAGTCAAAGCAGCTCCTTCCTCCCTTCCCCAGCACAGCCAGAGGAGCTGCAGGAAGGGTTTGGTGGCCAGAGCTTGGCCAGGGCTGGTGGTGGAGGCTGTGACACCAGCCATGTCCCAGGCTGCTGTCCATCAAAGTGTCCTGGGGTAGCTGCTCTCCTGAGCGCTGCCAGAAGAGACCCGTAATGGGCACTTGGGTTTTCTTACAATGCCCAGAAAAGATATTTCTTGACTTTGGCCTCATCACCATGAAATTATAGCCCTAAGATTACATCCCTCAGGCATTCCATCTGTAACGAGCAGGTACCCATCTGCATTTGTGGACACAGGCTGGAACAAAACCATGAAGAACACTATCATTAGGTGGCCAGCTCCAAAGTGTTTGAGATGCTCTCCCCACAGCACAGCCCCAGGCGTGGGAACCTACAAACAAACCTTGCTAAGAAACTTCCCCCCCTCCTTTTTTTTTTTCTCCTCCACTGAAGAGGAAAAATGTGACAGCAATTTGCTCTCTGCTGCTCCTGCTTCACTTGCCTTTTTGAGAGTCGTTTTGGTTGGAAAAGACCTTTAAGATCACCCAGTCCAACCGTGAGAGGGTTCTGTGGGCACATTTTGTCCCCATTTAACCTTGGGATTTGGGCTATGTTTGAGTTTCTGCAGTGGGTGAGAGCTCTGGCAGGTTTCTACCCCCCTCATGCAGGGGTGGCTGTGGACAGCAGGTCTGCTCCACCAGGCAGACCCCAGCACCCAGAAACCTTCCCTTGGCTTTCCAGCACCCCCTCCCAGCTCTGTATTGTCCTCAGAGTAGTAACTCAGAGCCAGGGAACTAAAACATGGCATGTTATTGCTTGCACAGGAGCTATTTTCCTCAGAGCAGGCAACGTGAGCTTACACATGGTCTCCCTGCACAACTTTAATGCTGGACAAGAGACTTTTCATGCCCTGATCTTACTCTGGGGCACTCACATCAAGATGCCCACCCCAACTGCTGCAAGAGCCTTAGAGCCATCCTGCCAAGTTACAGCTTCCCCCCCAAAAAAACCAGTCCCTGCACACATGCAGCAGCCCAAGGCAAAGATCAGAGAGCTTTTAAAACACTCAGGGTTGATGCTCCAGCACTCCCTCAATTTACTCACCACAAGGAACGTGGCAGAGCCTCATCCATCCCACCAGAACAAAGCAGCTCTTCTTGCCACCACCAGATCTACAGCTCCTCTTGTATTCAAGGGAGAAGCCCCCACCAACAGCAACCCTTGAGCTGGAGCAACCCCAAGGACCCCTGGGCAGGTGGGAGCCACCAAATAAATCCTCACTGGGCTCATGGCCCCCACCTGAGCACCCCCTTCTCTGCCCATGGAGTGACCAGCAGCACCTGGCACAGCCCCAGCTGCCTCTGCCCAGCCTCACCAGGATGGGAAGTGAACCAAACCCTCATCATTTCCTACCCCACTGACCCCTCCAGACTCGAGGGTATGAATTTTGGGGGTGCCCCAGGGATGCTGCACCGCCAGGGACTCGTTGCTCCTTCCTGCACAGGGTGCATCCTGCTCAGCCCCGTGGCTGGGGAGCTCCTCCAGGACCAGCCACACACAACCAGCGTTCACTGAGCCTACAGAAATCTCACCCAGTTACAGAGTATGAATTATTTGCCCATTTTCCTTCAAAAAATCCCAAATAAAGGGCCGGTCTGTGTACACACACACACGGAGCAGTGCTGGAGTGACCCCAGTGCTGCTGGCAACACTCTGGCCCTGTGCATGTGCTGGTATCGTGCCCAGAGCTCGTGGTGCACTGGTGCCAAGGCTGAACAGCCCCTCCAAAACACCCCCAGCAACACCACACCCCCCCCACACACACAGACAGCCTCCCTTTTCTCTGGGAAATCCCAGAGATGGAAGCACAACACTGGCTGGAACTGCTGGAGCCACCACGGCGTGTCCCCCACAGTCCCAGGCACCCACAGAACTGGAGCCTCGTTTGCAGGGTTCCCAGGATCTCTCCGCAGTGTGCTGCTCTGGACCACGGGCATGCTCAGCAAAGCCTGGCTGGGCTGCTGCTCCTGGGCCAGGAGACACTGGGGGGCAAGGGTGCTGGGTGCCAGCCTCGTGCTTGGGGCACTGAAGGGCTGCACACAACATCATCTTCAACGAATAAATATTACTACTCATAGTAATTTAGGTGTTCAGGTTGAATCATTTTCCCTCACAAGCTGGGACCTCATCTGTCCAGGCTCAGCCTGACGTGGTGAGCAGGACACTTGATGCCCAGGGAGGCTCTGCATGGCACGGAGGTCAGACACCCATATTTGGGTCCATCCATCAGCTGTGGGATGTGATCACCCCACTGCACCACGGCCACGGCCACGCTCAGTGCTTGCCCAGGCTGCTCAGGCCCTTGGCAGCTCCTCTGGTCTGTGCTCAGACCCAAACACCACGGCAGACTCACTGGGCACCAAATCCCACCGCCCGGGGCAGCCAGGGGAGCAAGGTCCAGGGCCCAACAGTGAAGGTTTGGCACACTTGTACAGAAAATAAGGAGAAAACAAAGGAATCCCAGCATGGTGGGGGTTGGAAGGGAGCTCTGGAGAGCATCCAGACCAACCCCCCTGCTCCAGCAGCTCACCCCCAGCAGGGTGCCCAGGGTCACATCCAGGTGGGTTTGGGATCTCTCCAGAGCAGGAGACTCCACAGCCTCTCTGGGCAGCTGCTCCAGGCTCCACCCTCACCCCAAAGAAGTTTCTCCTGCTGCTCAGGTGGCACCTCCTGGGTTCCAGTTGGTGCCCGTTGCCCCTTGGCCTGTCGCTGGGCACCACTGAGCAGAGTCTGGCCCCAGCCTCTTGCCCCCCACCCTTTCTCTCTTGCTCAGCACTGATCAGATCCCCTCTGAGGCTTCTCCAGGTTCCACAGCCCCAGGGCTCTCAGCCTGTCCTCACCAGAGACAAGAACCTTCCCTCCTAATTGCATCAGTGGCGTAATTAATCACTGGGAAAAAAAGCTTACCAGGAGTTGTTGTGCATTCTCCGTTACCCACCAACTCTTTTTCCAACCTGTATTATACATCGTGTCCATACTCAGCGAGGACTTTGATGAACCCCCACGGGCTGTTTTGTTCCAGGGCTCAGGTCTGATGGGCTCAACGATTCCTAGAGGATCCCTGGAGCAGCCAGGAGGCCTCTGGAAATCGCAGCACCCGGGATGGGAGCACAGAAAGCTCCGATCCAAAGCGTGCTGCTATGTGTAACAAGTGATTATATGGCACTTAAACAGGAAATCAGATGCTTCTTGTGCTGCGGTGTGTTAGGAAAAGAAACAGGGTAATGGGCGAGGTGAGAGGTGGTTAATACCATAATGTTTCCCTGTGCACCACTGGTGGAACCATTCTGGAATATTGCATACAATCCAGAGCATATACATACAGGAAAATGTCTCTGAAATGTAGAACGCTTGCTGAAATGTTGCATGAGGGAGTAAAAGATCACTGTCTGCTACTCTCTGAAAGATGAGAAATACCACGCCAGGAAGGAGGCTTTTTTTTTTTGTCAGCTGATCCAACTTGGTGTCGTTGTGAATGGTGGGATGAGCAGCAGCCCCAGAACTTGCCTGGGATTTAGGGATGCTGCGGCCGGCGGGCTGCAAAAACCTCTCAGCCTTCCACAGAAATCAAGATATAACCCTTAAACGTTCAGGCTGGTTTGAAAATCCAGGCTCTGAAGGAGAAATACCACGGGGCAGATGAAGAACGTCGCAAAGGTCGCGTGTTGTATCCTTTATTTTGAGCACCTGAGCTTGGCAGGGGAAGTTTTAAGATGCTAAAGCTAACAATTGACCTGTTGGATGCCTGCTGCAGAGCCACGTCCCACGGGAGGCCACCAGAGCCCCTTTGCCTGGGTCACCTGAACCTGGCCTGGGCAACCCACCAGGCTCTGGTCTACTGAGGCAACCTGGCCCTGGCAAAGGCTCTCAAAGAAAACCAGATTTCCCCCCTCCCCCCATTTCTATTCTTTTGCTAATCTGAGTTTATCAAGTTAAATAAAACCACAAAATACCTGACAGCCAGACGTGAGCTGGGGGTGCTCCTGTTAGGGAGGGATGCTGAGGATGCTGTCGCTGAGGATGAGGATGAAGATGATGATGCCTCATCCCCTGCCATTGCTGGGGGGGAGCCAGGGCTCTGGGAGATCCTGGGCTGGGAGGGATCCACACGGTCTCCCCTCAACAGAGATGTTTAGCTGAGGGCAGCTGTAAAACCTGACAGCTTTACACCCACGTTATAAAGGCAGAACAGGAGAGTTCCTCAGCCACTCCAATCCATTTTTCCCTTTTTATATTTATTTTGTGCATTAGGAGTTCTAGATAAATTGCATGGTGATGTTTTAAATGGCTGAACAGCTTCAGGGGAACTTTACAGGTGTCAGTTGGCATCTAGAAACTGCCCAAGAATCCTCTGAAAGGCTGTGAAGCAAGAGCAAAATTAGGAGAGAAATCTATCACTTAAAAAAAAAGAGGCCAGTGAAGTGTATTTTCAGTGTAACTTTTTAACAGGGTGGTGGAAGGGGGAGTTGCAGATAGCAGAGACCTGATGCTGCTAACAGTCAAGATCACAGGGCTCTAATTAATTAATTATCCCCCAAATTCTTCCTTCCTCAGCTCTGTGGTGCCAGCCTCAGGTGCTGAGACTCTAGAACAGGGCGTAGAGGGGTGTTCTCAAAAACATGCAGCTTCATGTCTAAATTTCTCAGCTACTACACTAAAATAAAAGCAATAAATAATAAATAAGCTCTTATGTATATCTTCTATAATTTCTATCAGTAACAGAGCAGTTAAACACTTGTGCCTTAAAAAACTGGGCGTCTGATTGTGCAGTAAAGTCAGTCAGCAGAACACAACTTTTACAGGTAAAGCAGCAGAGACAAGCAGATCAGGGATGTAATTCCACCCAAAACAAAGCAGGCAAACAAACCCACACTAAAATCTGGTATTTAATGGGTTCCAAACGTATCTAAGCAGCTCTGTGAGGTGTGGCTCCCTGGGACAGGTCATTTTACCTTAAAAATCTAAAGTCTGCACCATTTTTTATCTCATTTCTTGCTTGATTTGCCTTTTGTGTTCAGCCCAAGTTTATGGAGGAAAGAAGTATAACCTGGATGGAGACAAATAACCACCCCAATAGCTGGGTACACCCGGGGGTGCCCTCTGCTTTGGGTTGCTGACCACAGAATGTGGACCTGGATCTGCTGGGAAGTGATCCAGGAGAAGTGATGGAGCATCTGAGCCCTGGGGTGTCCCAGCCCTGACAACCCCCAGCAATGAGAAGAAATTCCTTTCTTTTTATTGTTTTGCCAGTCTCATCATTTCCAAACCAGCTTTTGGTGGGCAGAGATCAGAACTCCCCCACTCAGGGGTCCCCAAAGCCTTCTCCAGCTCCAATCTTTGCACCAAGAGACCACAAACGATTCCCACAGGGTCACCCCAGCATCTTTCTGGGTGTCAAGGGACCCCTGAGGCCAGCACCTCAGAAACACCCACGACACGTCTACCTGGTGGCACACACTCCAGGCAGGCAGGGCTCGGGATGTGAGCTGAGTTCCTCGGCTGAGACCCGGGCTTGGAGATAACAGGTTTGTATTTATGATTCGCCTCCTTTGCGAGGACAAGAACACAGTAAGTGCACATAATTGAAGCAGATAACTCCAACTTACTCTCCCTGCGAGTATATTGCCAGGCACATACATCTTGATTAGGCCGTTTTCCTTTTAAAAAGGAAGCGTTTTTGTCTCGTGGTGTCTAAGACAATTTCCAGCAGAGTCTGCTGGTGGAGTTCTCTGCTAGCCGTATTTAAATTCAGCCTTCTCCTCGCCCTTGTTTACTTTGTTTTTTTGCAACGCTCACGTTTCCCTCCCTCATCCCACCTGTCTCCATCAGCAGGTTGCAATGCCTGTGCACCGGCAAACAGGCCCGGAGGCAAACGTTCCCTGTCGCTCCTGCTTTTTGTCTGGATTCCTGAGAGGGAGGGAGAAGCTGCTGCCTCTCCCGCACGCCTGCCGGGGAAGCTGCTGGGATTTGGGTCGCTGCAGTCCCCGGTGAGAGCTGCTGCTGCTGCTGCTGCTGCTGCATTTTGAACCCCTGGCCACACGCTGGGCGACCTCCCACCCCCCCTGCCCCGCTGCCAGGGGGTCTCTGAGCTGGGGCATTCGAGGTGGTGCACAAAGACAGTCGCTTGAGGAAGGGGCCACGGCTTCAGTCAACGTCCCGGTGCCTCCCTGACACCTCCCACTGGAGCGTTTAACCTCTGGCACCAGAGGAGATGACGTTCCTCTTTTCCTGGTGTGGAGAGGACGACCTTTCCCATCACCCTGCTGCACTCACTCCCCTTTCTGCATGGAAAAAAAATAACTCTGAGAGATTTCAGCACTTAAGGAAAATGATTTTGTGATCACTAAAACCAGAAGGTCTTTACACAGGGTTGTTAAAGGTAACTCCTGAGCTGGAAGTAACCCCCTTTAAAGGGGTGGCTTCTCTAACACTCTGGGTCTGGTGTGAAGGGCTGCTGGGCCGTATCCAAAATGCCATTTCCTAAAGTCATCCCGAGGTGTGCTTGGCATTTGCACCCTACTCCAGTGGCAGAGTCCTCACAGAGAGGAAAAGCAGAGCAGGACTTACTCAGAGGTGTAGATGCCCCCAGCTCAGGACCGTGCACAGTGGCTGGAAATCCCGTTGCTGACGTCGAACTTTGGTGCCCGAGTTCAGCCTCCCACAGACAGGATGGGTTTCGTGAGCTGCCAGGGTGGAATGGTGCATTTTATACGTGTGGAGACACGGCTGCAGCCTGTCCACTCGAAAAAAGAGCTGCCAGCGTGTGCGCCGCCGCCAGGAATCCCCTGATTTGGGAGCAGAGAAGATGCCCCAGGCTGATGGGAGAGTGAAGCTGCAAAGGTAACGTGCTGATCCCGGGGGGAGACGTCAGCGCTGGCTCCTGCAGCCTCCCCGCAGAGCTGGAGTCTGGAGTTTCACTCTGGCAGAGCTGAAAGGAGCCACTCCAACACACCGAAGGCTGGAGGTAAGATTAAAGGAGGAGGAAAGAAAACTGCTGATAGAGAGCGCGGTGCACTGAAAAGTGAGCTGAGAATAAAGAGATAAGGAGCGCCGAGATGTTGTCACAGTTCTACTCTAATAACTTAAGTAGCTGCCGTTAGACAGCGGTCCCAGAGCACTGTAATTTCATCTAGGAGTGAAAGATGCCAAGAATACACACGGTGGCAAAATAAAAGGGACCACTGCTCGCCTGCCAGCAGCTCTCTGCCTGCAGCGGGGCCGCGTCGCATCCGGGCGGGCCAAAGCAGTGAGAAAAAACGTCATTTTGGGGCTTCAGGTACCTGCTGCTCCTCAGTCACCTGCTCGTTTGCATGCACAATGTTGATTTAAAAGGCTGGGGTGTAATCAAGCGGGTTTGGTTTTGTTGTTTTTTTCTTTCTGAGGAGCACAACGAGCGTGTGAAAAATAGATGGTCTTTTTAAATCTGGAAAAGTGGATCGCTGATGCTCCTTGTGACAGAAGGAGAGAGGCACACAATGAATTCTGGAGCTTGGTGTGCCACACAGCCCATCTGTGGGCTGGCACAAAGGGTGGTGCCCAGGCTGGGGCAGTGAGGGGAAGGTTTGGAGGGGGAGCTGTCGAGGAATCCTCCTGATCAATATTTTGTGAGCGCCCCTGGATGTCTCTAAGAGCAGCTCAGCCCCCGTGCCAGGCCCAGGGGCTGCAGGAGGGCAGCGAGCTCGACACCCTTGAACAGTGTTCCCTGGGTTCTGGAGAGGGGCTGGGCTGGGCAGAACCCCCAGGGCTCAGGCCTGGAAGGACCAGCTCACCCTGTGGCTCTGCCTCCTGCTCTTATCCGTGCTGACTTCACAGAGCACACACAGACATTTGCTGCTCTTGCCAGTCAGGAACACCTTTTAAAATCTGTGTATTTTTTCACAGTTTTTCGGGGGTATAATCTCCCCCCAAATGACCCCCAGAATCCTGCAAACCCATGCAACCAGCGTGGTGCAAACCAACTAACGTCCAGATCCCCCAGTTACCCCCGTGGGACTTCCTAAGGCCACTGCTGGGTGATCCCAGGTCCACCCTCCAAGCTCCAGGCCAGGCATGAAAACCCTTCCACCAACACGGCGCTGACTGCACCTACAGCAGGGCTGCACCAGGAGAGCAGGACCAGAGTCATGTTGCCTTTTCTAGGTCTCCACCCAACTTTAACCACCTCCAGCACATCTGGACAGCTGTTTCCCAAGCACTCAGGCTGGTGCAAGCAGCAGCCGAGCTCATCCATGCAGCAGAAACACCCCTAGGAGGTCCCTCTGCTCAGGACAAGCTGGAAACTCTGTGTGGCCACGGCCACCATCCCTACACCCACCTCAACCATGGGTCTAAGGTCCTCCAAACCAACAGCAATGGGCTCCTGCCCCACCACCCACAGCCTCTCACACCTCCCAGCCACTAACACAATCCCTCGGTAGGAACTGACACCAAGCCAGGAAGCAGCTGCTGTCAGAAGAGCCCTAAAAGTGATTGTTAATTGGATTCATAACCGAGGTGAACACAGATAGGAGCATTATTTTTTGGTAAATATGTCTCCTTTCCTAAACTGTGACTCCACTTCACTGCAGGAATCTCCCTGGCTACCTTTTTTCCCTAAATGCCTTCACATCTCACAACCGTGTGTCCCTTACAAAGCTGCTGGATCCCCAAAAAGCCTCCACGGTAGCCAAATATCAGAGGAAGACATTCACTCCTCCAAGATCAACCAATGCTGCGAGAGTTCCGCTGCTAAACTGGGAGAGGGAGGGGAGGATGAGCAGGAATAAACAAAATAAAACCTCTTCTAGCCAGTAGCGTTCTCTGTGCCACGAAAAAAAAGCCAAAAAAACCACCAAAAATCACAGGATTAATGTAGCTAAGAAGTTCTTGGAGCTTATTTCACCCCAAATAAGGGAGGGTGAGTTGTAAGCGTCAGTTTAAGCTGCGACGGGTCGATTAAAAAGAAAAGTCCGGGGTGAATTAAAACACTTAGTGGGGAAAAAAACCCACCAAAAATAGATGGTTTTCAATCAGCCTTTTCTCACCGAAAGTTGGCGGTGGGAAGTTCAGGCGCCAACCCCCACTTTCGGAGGGACAAACTGTTGCGTTTCGCTGGGAGAATTCAGCATCTCTCGGGGTGGGCGCTCCGCGGGGGACCGCGCAAAG
>NW_008584837.1:0-1935 GCF_000691845.1 Merops nubicus
GACCTTGGTCTGCATCCCAGTCCCTGGTAGGAACTCTTAAATGTGGAGCATCTGTTACAGGTGTGGGGGTGGCCCAGAGAACAGAGACTTTGGTGACTGACATTTTAGGGCTTACTGAGGACACAGATGTTCCCACACTGAGCGATTTTTCAGTGCTGCCCAGGGACGTCTGAAGAACCTGCCCATGGAGGTACCACTCAGGTCCTGTCTCTCTTCATGACAGAAATGAGGGCTCTGATGTCCTGTGCCAGTGGGGATGGATCTTCGTAGAAATAGAGACTGATGTCTTTATCTGGCTGATAAGTTAAGCTGACAAGATAAGATAAGATAAGATAAACTGTGAGTCAATGCTATCCCTCAGTAGCCACATATTTTTAAATGCTTCTTTTCGTTTGTGCAGAGCTGCAGGATTTTAATTCTGCCAAAGCTCTCAGGCACAATCAAGGACTGGTCAGGAAAATGTTATTCCTTGAGTTTCAGAGACACAGAGGTACTCCCAGACTAAGTCTTGCCTGAGAGACTGGGAAACGCTGTGGTGCTCAAAATGAAAAGGTTCAGGGTGTCATCAGAAAATCAGGATAAAAACATTAGTGAACAATTCCCCCTGTTCTACATTATGGAGGTAGAATGCACTAAGGAAGCCTTTTACGGGTTTGGGTTTTGCCATGTTAATTTTGCTTTTCTTCTGCATAGGATGAGGGTCTTCCTCTGTGTCTGCAGGGTCTGAGGGACTAAACAAAGCTTAATTAAACCCTCTGTGCATCCTGTAGAGGCTGTCTTGAAGCCAACAGTAACTCAGACACTATATAAAAAGCCTTATTTCCTCCTCAGGATGTGGTTAACTTGCTTTCGAAAACAACAGGGAGTTAATCTTGCATGGTGTAACTTTGTCATCAATGTTGACCACAGCATCCTGCCTGCTGTTTGTGAAAGAAAGGTGAGCTGGGGTCTTTTTGACTAATAACCAAGTTGCTATGGAAATTATAACTCCATCAAACCACCATACATTATTTCCTGTTGGCCTCTTCCTAGTATCAAAGACTGGAAAAAAACCAGCACGTTTTCTTCTCTTCTGACATGTGCATTTTCCTTCCTCATGCTCGTATCAGGCTTAACTGATTTCTTCTTAGGCATGTGTCTCTTTTTGCTGTGATGCAAAATATCTTGCTGAGGTCTCTTCCAAGTGATCTGGAAGAACTGACCTCATCCAAATCCCTTAAGTCTACAATTCAGGGCCTTACTGAAGCCTTTCAGTGTGCCAAAGGGAATCTTCAGCTCCCTGAACAAAGTCTAGAAAAGACAAATTCAGCCAACAGGAAATCTAGGTTATCAAAGCTGTATTTTTAATCTCACCGGTCATTAAGCCAGCTGGATTTCAGCAATCTCCATCCCAAATTCAGAAGAAAAAGCACAGCACAAACCACAGCATTTTGGCTTAGTCAAGCTTTATTTTGGTCATAACCTAAAATGCATCTGCCATATACTTTGCAGAACAAATACAGGTTTAATAGAGAAATGCTTCTATCTTTGGACAGGAACTCATTGAATTCAATCACTTCATGTCAAACATGTCTTCTCATCTACAGTAGAAAATTATTGTCATTAAAGCTATCTAAAAAAAAACCATTAAAGCATTAAAATAGCATCTACTGTGCC
The DNA here is from genome assembly GCF_000691845.1 of Merops nubicus. Lineage (NCBI taxonomy): Eukaryota > Metazoa > Chordata > Aves > Coraciiformes > Meropidae > Merops > Merops nubicus. Next base: position 1,657 of record NW_008584837.1, read on the forward strand.
TGAATTCTCCCAGCAGTAACACATCCCCTCTGCAGACAGCACTGCAACATGCCTGGCAGGGGTGTTTGAAAGGATCATACATCTATGGTGAGAGCTGGATTCTTCATGACCAGTGAGCAGGTTATATGCTTCTACCCAAAGGCTAGAAGAGCAGAGAAATCAACTTCTGCTTAGCACAGGGGGGTGAAGAAAAATATACTCTTGCCAGTTCACAGGGAAAAAAAATAGTCAAAGCAATTACAACTCTCAAAACTAAATAAACTAGCTAGGCAGGGTTCA
>NW_008584837.1:1974-10069 GCF_000691845.1 Merops nubicus
CTGCATCGTGTTCTGGGTGGCTGCTGGCAGCAGATTTGACACTGGCTGTTCCATCTGAGGTGCTGCTGGCACAGGCTTTCTGCTGATGTTCTTCAGGTGGCTGCTGCCTTTGCTTCTCCACTGCCTGGAAGAGTAAAGTGTGTTTTAAACTGCATTTAATTCAATTAGGCCTACCTATGACTGTTTAATAGTTGTCATATCAAGATAGGTAGACTCAGAAAAGTCAGGATGGACTGTCTTTTGTGCTTCTTTTGGCACATTAAAAATCCTCCCCCCTCCTCTCTTTCCTCCCACTACTTCATGTTTATCTTTTGGGAGCCTTGCTTTTGACTCCTTATTTGCCTTGATTTTCTCCAGGCTTTGTACTCTGACATTCAAATAGCCAATGAGGTATCTCTTAGGCACTTCTGGTAATACCTGAGCTGCTATGGCAAAGCAAGTTTGATGCAAAGAAAATTTGGGGACCAGCTACCAAAAAAAAGAGCTTTGAATGCAAAAAGGGGCTGTCTTCTTGGTGGTTTGGGAGGGCGAGTGGGGTTTTTCTAGTTGGATTTGGGGAGGAGTTCTTTTTTTGGTGGTTCTGGTTTTGTTTGTTGGGGTTTTTTTTATCATTGATGTTTTGTTTTTTTTTTTTCCCTGAAATCTTCAGGAGTTATTTAAAGGAAAAAGGAGCAGATGAAAAGGTATCACTGCTTGTGGAGTTGGAAAAGCACAGAGAGACAGGTGGTCATTCATGACGTGTGCTTCCAGTTTGTCTACAGATGAAGCTATGGGCTTCCTTACCTCAGAAAAGAAACAACTTGATGCTCATAAGTGTGTTGAAGGTGACAGTTTTCACCAGCAGGACTCTCAAACCCAACACAGCCACAGAAAGCATGTTCTTTTTCTCCACATAGGTATCTGCTTAGTAATAGAGAAAACACGGGAGAGATCATGGCCTAGATTTGGATATTGTGATATTGGCAGAAATTGGGAAAAAACCACAAGTAACAGTTAGAGGGAAAGAAACAACAGCAAAGGGAAATATGGTGGAGAAACACGGCAACAAGAGGGGAAGAGGATGTCTGTCTAGAGTGGATTTTGCTTCCTATTGCTTGCCTGTTACTTGTCTGTTAGGTTGAAAAAGCAGGTTGTGTTTGATGAACATTCTAATGTTCTGATGCCTCTACCCCTGAGAAAATCCATCTCCAAGCATTAACCCACAGAGTAAGCTCACAGTCTGTTTAGGTAACTAACCTTGAGCAGAGGTGTCTGTGGTGTTGCAAACCTTCTCCGTTGCTGGTTTTTCAGCCTCCTTTTCTGTAGCTGGATAAAGAAGAGGCATTATAAATGATATCCACATTTTAAAAAGGATTAAACAAAATGTTCCTAGAGCCCAGGTTGGCAGCACAGTCTGAGGCTCAGCTGACCAGCCACTAATGGTAACAATGTGAGAAAACTCCTCCATGCAATTGCAGGAAACAAAAGAATTCCTGAGTTGGTTTTGGTTTCCTATTGGAATGAGCTTCATGATGACAAAACCAATCCCTTAATATTTAAAAAGTGGTTTAGGAAAAAAGACCCCACAGCACCACTTCAACTCTTTGTTTTTAGAAAGGCTACTTCAGGCTGTGCCCTGGGACGTTTGCTGCTACGTGATGAAGTATTTAGTAATAAGTACATTTTTTTAAATATTGTGTCTTTTTTTTAAAAAGAAAAAAGTAACCCCAAGTTGTTGGACAGCTAAGACCATTTCCTTCAGGTATCTTTAAGTATCTTTCAGCTCTACTTGCTTAAGTATCAAAAATCTTGGAATCATACAATCATTTAAGTTGGAGAAGACCTTTAAAATCATGGATACCAACTGTAAACCCAGCACAGACATTTTTAAATATTGTGTCTTTTTTTTAAAAAGAAAAAAGTAACCCCAAGTTGTTGGACAGCTAAGACCATTTCCTTCAGGTATCTTTAAGTATCTTTCAGCTCTACTTGCTTAAGTATCAAAAATCTTGGAATCATACAATCATTTAAGTTGGAGAAGACCTTTAAAATCATGGATACCAACTGTAAACCCAGCACAGACATTTTCACAGGAGCACTAGCAAGCAGTAGAAGACACAGCCTGCAGAGAGAAGCTGCAGCTGCAGCACAGACCTGTACCTGGCAGAGCTGCGCTGGCTGTAACGGTGCTGGAGCTGAACTGTGCCATGCAGGTGACCTCTGTGCCTCCTGTCACATTCACCACTTTGATTGTACTGTACAGCCCCTGGGATGTCAAAACGGGTGCACTCTGTTCATACACCACTTCATCAGAGGACATCTCCAAGCTGATGTTCTTCGTAGAGGAATTCCTTGCCAAACAAGCTGCTTTCCCCATGCTGCCACCTTCTTCCAGTTCCTTTGATTTCAACACAATCACTTGTGGGTCAGAACTTTTTTGATTGTCTATTAAAAAAATAAACCAAAACATTGTTTGGGCATAATTTGATTTTATTGCAAGCTTGCCTGAGTGCTAAGTGACCTAAAGTTCATATACACACAAGCTGTGATTAATTCCTATCATTATTAAAGACTAACTGCCTTTTTTTGTTGTTGTGATTTCTTGCTGTTGCTTCCAAAGGATCAGATCAAAGGCAGAAAGGGAGTATGAGGACAGTTTAATAGGAGCTCTAATTTCACAGGATTCTAACGTTTTTGCCAAAGCTTGTGCCTACATGTGAAGTCTTTATTTTGTAAAAAAAAGGACCTGCAAATGAGAACTGATGCATGCCTCTACAAGTGGCAAATCATTCTGCTTTCTCAACAACTTCATTCCTAAAAATAACACTGCTATCAAGGACTGTCTTGCATATTCATGAGACATGAGGGAATAACTGGTTTTCCTTTACTCGTCCTACCCTCCCTCAAATCTTCTGATGTGTCTGGAAGTTCTAACCAAAGCAAGAGTGGCAGGGCAAAGAGAATTCATTTTGTTGTTCCACTGTTGGGCAAGATTACTCCACTGAATGACATCACTTGCAGAAATGCCCTAGAACTGGAGTTTTTAAAGAACCTAAAAGATGCTGACAAGTTTTCATATCTTTCAGAAGAGTTACTTTGAAACTTTTAAATGTATCCTTTCAGTTTGGGAAAAATTTTAGAGTTGAATTCCCATTTTCAAGCAACATACATGAACAACAGAGTCCTGAAAACTGCAAAAGCCTGAATTTCAAATATATAGCAGCAGCTTTCTCTGGGAATTTCTCATAAGACATATAAGTAATGAAATACAGTTGTTTCAAAATAATTTAGTTGCCCACAAATCATCACTATAGTATGATTTAAAAACCAAAACATCTTTGCCCTCAGGTCACAGGTGGGGAAACCAGGGTGATGCCACATACCAACGTCAGGGCAAGGCTGGAAACATAAATTATAATAAAAACATGAAAGGGAAGGGAATCTTCCAACATGTTTCCTTGCCAAAAAGGGTTCAGCTTATGAAAGGCTATCAGACATATCAACAGATGTCTATGTCAGATTTGACAGATGCATCCTGATGGATCTCTTTGCTAAAGAGAGGTGTGTTAGGCTTTGAATTTTGCATGGCTCCTGCCATGCAGTCTGGTCAGGAAAGGCCTCAGGTCTAACGTCTGGTTCATCACAGAATACTTTTTTAGAAGGGGCTTTGGTTTTACTCTCTTTCCCCACTACCCACACCCCAATACTGAGGAGCTGAGGAGAAAGCCCAGTAGTGCTCTGCCATAACCTCAGGGGTTGGGTCTAACAGTAAAACAAGCACCACTGTTCTTGTCAACACCTACAGTAAACAGATACCAAAGAGGAATTACACATTATTTCACTTCCTTTGACCTATTCAGTTTAACCCAAACTCTGAACAATTTAGTAAGTTTAAACTAGTACAGAAATGTTGCATAAGAATCCGTTTAACACTTTTGTACTTTATCCTTCTCTACTCTTTGCTGTTTAACTCTGACAGAATAGAAACTCTTTGGAACTTAAACGTCAACATCCACAGAAATTTTTTTTCCCTTTAGACTGTCCAAGGATGACTCTAAGACCTCAATTACTGTGAAAAGCTTATTAAGATGCATGTGTAAGTGGCTAGATGTTAGGTCCCAAAGAAATTCAACACAACAGCAGACAGGACTTGCCCTTCTGCCCTTGTGCCCTGACTTGTGGAGCCCAAATTCTTTGGCAGCTCCTTAGAAAAGGGATCAGCATGTTTTTTACACATAAATTATCTAATTGCATTTAAACTTGTTATACACAGAAAGCTTAAATTAGTGACTCTAAAGCATGGGGGAGTGGCTGCCTGAATTTTACAAAGACAAAAAGGAAAAAAAGTGACAATCCAGACAGTAAGAACTCAGAAAAGGTCCATGTATAAAGGTTACTTACTTGGCTCCACGGTCAGCTGAGTCCCATTCCCAAAGACAAGAGCAGCAGTAACGCACAGTTAAAACATGTAAATCAAAAAAGGATCATTCTGCCCTTCCTCCTACATATAATTTCCTTTCCAGGTGCTGTAACATGGGTTTGCTAGAGCCTGTTAGTCCTGAGTGTTCTTTGTTATCTGAGAAGATCTTCCATGTTTTCTTATCTCCGCTATTTCCAAACAGCCTCCTAGCAAGCTTTACTGGCAAGCTGCTTCCCTGGCATAACTCAATAGGCAATACCATAAGCCAGAACAAATGTACACAATATAAATGTAATTAATAAAGCAGAATTTTTGATTTATCAGACCTCAGAAGTCTCAATTGAGTCCCACTATCTTGCATTACCTGAAAATACAGCCATGGATTCCTATCACTGCTTGCTTTGGGAGGAATGTACGCATTACATTCAGCAGCATTTTATTAGCACAAAAAGTTGTACTTCTTTAACCCTTCAATGTTACAAAGTCATGAGAAGAGCTATATATTCTATGTAATGTGCCTTAATATTCTGAATGAAAATTTTACGTAGAACAGATCAAGCTAAAACAAAAGGAAACCCTTAACTAAGCCATCAAGAGATTATGCTTTGAATGCCCTACAATGCCTACTCATGCATGTTTTTCTATGTCATTTTAGTTTGGGGGATTCTCAAAATATTTGAGTAATACAGTCAATTTGTTCTTAACATCTCAAAATGCATATTAGTATCTCCCAAAGAAATCCAGATTTCACAACAAAAGGGTCAGGTTTCAAAAACTCAGAATTTCTCCTAACTGTCAGCTCTTCACTGAGCTGTGCATTCTTGCCCAAATGGGGCAGAGAAAATCCAGTGGAGGATAAGGACACTTCAGGGTAAATTTGGGCCAGAGAGCACTGGGAATTTAGACTGGGTATAAATTCTAATACACTAAAGTTGAGTAGTGCATCCCTGGTGTCTGGGGATCACGGACTGATGGTGATAGAGGCAGCCCAGCTGTTCCTGTGAAGCTTTCCTAAGCAGATACAAGCAGAGGACTCAGCCTGAAACCCTGGCCAGAACGAGTGCACTCTAAGGATTACTGCAGCACAAAATTCCTACAGTGAACCCAAAGCATTAGATTCCTTTGTGCTCCACCACCTTAATTTTAACAAAATTTTTAGTAATAAAACAATGATACTTACTTGGTTCAACTGTGAGAGTGGTCCCACTTCCAAATACCAGCTTATTCCACACACACTGTTCATTCTTATTTCAATAAATCTTTCCTCATGGCATGCAAAAGTGTTGTAAAACCAGATTAAAAGTGTGGTGTTTGTCCCAGTCATTCACGTGTGCAACTCCATAAGGGTATCCCAAGCCATATTTTCTTCTATAACTGGAAAAGGAAAAAGAATAATTGAGTAGTTCCAGGATTTCAAACAGCTTGATGGGGTATGGAGTTTCCAAGGTCTCCCTTTCTTCTGTCTTTTAGAAACCTTGTGAGCTCTGTGTTTCCATGATAAATAGAAATACAAAATTAATGTTGTATTTGTCTCCAGAATAATTTCAGTCACCCATGTCCTTTCTCATCCAAAATATATTGCCTTTTCTTCCTTCTTTGGGTTTTTGTACAGGGCCTTATGATGTTCATATCATTGTGGTAAGCCAGTCCAGGAACACAATGATACATCTCATAACAAAAACTCTCTTCCTTCTTCTTCACCACACAGGATTTTGGATTATACAGGCAGTCACATGACTTCTTGGGTGGTTTCTGACCTAACATGCCACATGAGGAAACCTCATACGGCCTTTAAAGAACTGTCTAAAATAACACCAAAAAGGTTGAATTATGATGGAAAGCTTAGGGATTACATGACACCTCTGGAAAGCCTCATGGAGTTAAGGTGGATAGAAAGAAGGGGGGAAAAAAATTGCCAGTACTTCTAGTGCTATCTCACAGCATTTATGAAAAGTCTTCTGAGCTGCAGGAAGCTGTCTACTTTTTCATCTTAAAATTGCTTTCACTAGTCAAGAGCATGAGGAATGTGCCTTATCTAGTGTCCTGGTTCCGTGTAAAAAGGCGTTCAGGGCAGGACCCACACGGAACAGAACTATGTACTCACCTCTCCCCCCCTGAGAGAGAGAGAGAGACACTTTGGAAAAAAAATGAAGTATATTGTTCAGCAAGGAACAGAAAACGAAAAAAGGGAGGTAAGGAAAATAATATATACAAAGATTAGGGGAATAATACAAAAAATAAAATATACAAAACCCTCAGAAATGGTTCCAGGGTCCCACGGAGTGAAAGGACAACTTTCCTCTCCGAGCTCCAAGGCAGGAGTGAAATTAGAAACCACTCCCTGCCTCTTATCAGAGTGTGTGTGGGAAGGGGAGGGAATACAATGGTTTCACCCCCACCCGGGGTCCTCCCAGTTGCTGGAAGGTCACGACCCCATTCCAAGCCTCAAACCACAACATCTAGTTACTTAGAGTTACTTTCTGGAGGTCATTTGGTGCCTTGGAAAGTCATTATGCTGTTTTATATAAGATGAGACAACAGGCAAAATTCCTGTTGTTTGTTAGGTAAAGGCACTGTACCCATGGAAGTGGCTGTTAAAGAGTAAGGGAGATGTTGTTGCAGATTGATTAAATCTTCATGCTGACCAGTTTCTGATGGAAAGAAATGGAATCAATCTCTGAGAGTCTGTAGCTTTGAGAGCCCACTCCTCCCTTTTCTAACAAAGGAGAGGCAGGTTCAGTCTGTGCTGGTCAGGATGGAAAACGGAGGATCCCATAATAACAAAGGCTGGTAGCTTGTGACTCCTGGTACCAAGATAAAGCCTCTTGCTTCACCTGAAGATCTGCAACAACAGAATAGATCCAGTACTGTCATAGCAAATAAGGAGCTGGGAGCTCTGTCAATCAAGGTGTCTGAGAACATTGACTATAAGCCACACAGGAACACCAGAAAAAGTTGTGGTGGTAATGGAAGGCTCCCTGCTGCAAGGAACAGAAGCCTCCTCTGACAGCTCTGGACCTGTCATCTAGGGAGGTTTACTGTATGCCATGGGCTTGTATCGTGGACATTGCTAAAAGACTTGCAAAACTTATTATACCTACAGAGTATTCCCCCTTGTTATTCTTCCATGGGAGTAGTAATGATACTTCCAGGGGAGTCCTGGAAAGTAGCAACCAGGCTCTGGGCATGGTGGTCAAGAGTGTGTGAGCCTAGGTGGGCTTCTCTTTGATCCTGCTGGTGAGGGAGAGGGTGGAGAGAAGGAGGAGTAGATGGATCCTGCTGGTCAACAATTGGTAGCACAGCTGACATTGGCAAAAGGGATGTTGTTTCTAGGACCATGGGACCCTTTTTGAGGATTAAGGACTGTTTGGAAGAGATGTGATCCTCCTGGCAAAAACATCTTTGCCAAAAGGCTGGCCAGCCTGAACTTTAACCCTGGAAAAACATGGGAAGAAGTGGATGCTCAATAATCAAGTGAGAAGGTGGTGGGAAGAGTTAGTGCAAAACATATGAGTGATATGAACAGGATAGTCTTCATAATAAAAAAAAAAGGGGAGGGGGGGCTGAACGGGGTGCACGTAACTGTATGCAGATAAATAAGTACCTGTGGGGAAAAAGAATGTACAACGAGCCAGCTGATAGCCTCTGGGTCAGCATGAGAGAGCAGATCTAGAATCATAGAATCACAGAATCCTT
>NW_008584838.1:0-5744 GCF_000691845.1 Merops nubicus
TCCCCCTCTACTCTACCCTAGTGAGACATCACCCAGAGTATTGTGTCCTGTTCTGGGCTCCCCATTTCAAAAGGGACAGAGATCTACTCAAAAGAGTCCAGTGAAGGACTACGAAGATGATTGGGGGTCTGGAATGTCTGCCTTATGAGGAGAGACTGAGAGACCTGGGGCTTTTTAGTCTGGAGCAGAGAAGACTTAGGGGAGATCTAATTAAAGTGTTTAAATATATGCAGGCTGGGTGTCAGGAAGGAAAGGGCAACCTCTTCTCACTTATGCCCTGCAATAGGACACGAGGTAATGGACACAAGCTGGAGCACAGGAAGTTCCATCTCAACATGAGGAAGAACTTCTTTACTATAAGGGTTCCAGAGCACTGGAACAGGCTCCCCAGGGAGGTTGTGGAGTCTCTTTCCTTGGAGACTTTTAAGACCCATCTGGATGCATTCCTGTGTGATCTGACCTAGACTAGATGGTCCTGCTCTGGCAGGGAGGTTGGACTCGATGATCTCTGGAGGTCCCTTCCAACCCCTAACATTCTGTGATTCTGTGAAATTAAAATATATACAAAGGCATGATCAAACCAAAAGAGCACGCGTGCACACACCCCCACACACAAACACAATTATATTACTGTCACCGCTGATGCTGTGGAGGCTGCACCTTGACTACTTTGTCCAGTTTGGGGCACCACAGTAGAAGCACATGGAGGTGCTGGAGCGGGTCCAGAGAAGGGCAACAAGGCTGGTGTGAGGGCTGGAAAACATGTGTTTTGAAGACCGGCTGAGAGAACTCAGATTGTTTACTCTGGAGAAGAGGAGACTGAGAGGACACCTTATTGTTCTCTACAACTACCTAAAAGGAGGTTGTAATGAGGCTGGTGTCGGTCTCTTCTCTCAGATTACGGATGATAGGACAAGAGGAGATTGCCTCAAGTTGTGCCAGGGGAGATTTTGATTGGATATTAGGAAGAATTTCTTCACTAAGAGAGTGGTTAGACACAGGAACGGGTTGCCCGGGAAGGTGGGGGAGTCATCATCGTGGTAGATGTTAAAAAAATGCATAGATGTACCATTTGAAGCTATGGTCTAGTGGTTAGGAAAATGCTGGGATGGTGGTTGGACTTGGTGATCCTAGAGGTCCTTTCCAACCAGAATGATTCTATAATTCTATGGTCGTATGTGCTAAAGCATCTTTACTAACCATTGTACACGATGAACTGTGGTTAGATCCACTGAGCACAATAAGGTCTCATGTCATCAATAGGAGTGTCTCTCTAATGACTGGGACAACTCCCAACATTTACATAGGTGATATGTTACTATATATGTTCCAAATGCATTTTATTCATGGAACAAGTTTATGAGCTGTTAATACAAATCTCTACCTTTACCATAATAAAAGCCAAATATGCATATTGTTAAATATCTTACAGGAAGGGCATTATCACTGGGAAAAAAAAAATGCACTCAACTCATGTATAAAATGTAAAACATAATGAAAGCTTCATTTGCATATCAATAAAAATGCAGTAATGATGATCACAGCTTTGTATAACACTATTCAGAAATTGCCCCTGTTTACAGGACTTACTTCCTTCTTTGCCCTATGCAGCCATTGCACTTCAGCCTCCTCAGCTGTTCTGCTCAACATTGTGATCCAGGGTGTCATTTCCCAGCCTTCTATAAGACTTTTCCTTCCTCTCTCAAAGGTCATGCAAAACCAGGAGGCAGCTATTACATGAGGGAAAAAAATATTACTTGACCAGCCTTCTTGCGCATTCGTTCCATTTCTCCTTGTATCTTCCAATTCACTTATGATAGCCATCGTGCAGCTACTCCAAATAAACCCTATTCACCCTGTTTGCCTAGGCAAGAGCTCCACAAGCTGGGGTTAAGTTTCTTACAGTGCCTAGAAAAAAAAAAAAAAAAAAGCTTTGCCAGTCTGCAGCAAGCAAAAGTTTCATCTTGCATTGCTATATGACCCCATTGCTCCTGAAGCAGTTTCTTCCTAGCCATTCCCAGCTTACCATTGCTATACAGGTCAGATTCACTCCTAGAGGAATACCACATTATTTTTGTTAAACCCCAAAGACTGATGTAAAGGGAAAGAATAATTACCACTGGGGATCCTGAGCAACAAAACCCATTCACAACATACTATGTTTTTCTTTCAGAATTAGGGATCATGGACAGCACTACAGGAGCCCTGATAGGAGATCTGTCACCTTCAACCTGTCAGCTGCTCTTACATGGCATTTGGAGGAAATAAACATATGGACAGCAACATCCAGCTACTCTGCACTGCAGGAGATCATTACATATTCTTATATTGGAGGTTGAGGGCAAATGGTGAGACTAAGCATGTCAGAGCTTTCACATTTACCCCAGGTCTTCCATGCAACTTTAATATTGAGTTAATCAATGGTTGCTCACCAAGTGAAACTGCTTCAGAATAAAAACCTCTTTATTGCTCAGTATACATTAAAGAACAGACTTGAAACAAGACTTGTGATGGAATGGCTGAACAGGAACCCTAGGAGCACTTTCACTTGTTGAGCAACACGAGCTAATGTTTCACAATGTTTAACCTCCTCACCTGCCCCTTCTGTGTTGTCTGCCACACAAGTCCAGCAGCAGCACATGCTAAACGCACCATCAGTGAGAGGATGATGCTTGTGAAGTTGTTGCAAACCAGGGAAGGGACCACAATTTGTGTAATTTTTATTATAGATGAATGATCAGTGCCTGGAGTGGTCTGAAGTAAAGCAGACATTACAGGCGAACTGATGTTCATAAAAATCTGAGACTATTTCTAGGAGACTAAACTGAAAGGGAACTCCAGGTTTGTGATTTTGTTTGTTTTTTTGTTTGTTTGTTTTTAAAATTTTCTTCTTTTTTCTTTCTCTTAACAGTCAAAATGATAGCAATATTTGCTTTCAGCAGGCCCAAGGGAGCAGTCTTGTGCTTTAGGTGAAGTTAAAATGACATTGCTGGAAAAGATTACACCTTAGTAGTATAGATCCTACTAAATTACCTCTAACATAGTTACAGAAGTTATTTAGGAGAAACATCACTGCTAGTTTGTGATCATAAAAAGAGCTACAAGAAAAAGATGACAAAAAATCTCTGTATGCAAGGCCCCTATCTCTTTCGACAAAGACATTTAAAGAAATCGATTCTAATTTCTTTCTGAAGCCTATATTTTAGCAGAGGAGCATAAAGCCACAAATTCAGTTTTCTTATTTCTATTACAGTATTACCTATACTGTCCCTTATGCACTTATTTATTGTTGTTTGAAGAGGACAGAAGACAGAATGGATTCTGATAGACTGAGAGACAATTTTTTCTTAGGGACATTCACATGCACAGTTCCTACTGCAGTGTATAGAACTGCTGTTCACTTAATTATGCAGCATTGTTTGGCAACAAATCTGTAAGGCTTGGTCTGTAGACGACAGCCATGAGAACATACACAGACATATATTCTCAATTCTCCATCTTTCATCACAGAGCACTGTGCAAAAATTAAATACTACCTCTTTTCACAAGAGTGTCCAGCAACAGGACAAGTGGAAATGGTTTTAAACTGAGAGTAGGTTTGGACTGGATCTTAGGAAGAAGTTCTTCAGTACAAGAGTGGAAAGTCTCTGGAACAGATTGCCCAGAGAGGTTGTGGATGCCCCTCCCTGAAGGTGGTCAAAGCCAGGGGGGTGAGGCCTTGAACAACCTGCTCTAGTTGAGAGGTGTCCCTGCCCATGGCAGGGAGGTTGGATTATACGATCTCTAGGGTCCCTTTCAACCTAAGCCATTCTATGGTTCTATGATTACACCTCATTCTGGTGACAGAGTTATGAGAAGAAGTTGAAAGGTTAAGGAGCATCAGAGAGGCTGAGCGAGAGGTAGACTGGTGGAGCCAAGCTCCCTCCTTCAGACAGAAACACAAGCATCCACAAAAAGCAAACAAACAACAACAACAACAAAAATACCCACAACTAACCAAAAACAAGATCACAGAGACCCTGTATCTTCCTTCCACAAGGCTGAAGGCAGCAGCTTAAATATAAGGAATGAATGGAGACAAGCCTAATCTCGTGGTGGCAGGTGAACACCTTCCTTGACCACCTCGCCTTCCCAGGTGCCTCTGGCCAATGGCATCCTGGCCTGTATCAGAAATGGTGTGGCCACCAGGAACAGGGAGGTTATTGTGCCCCTCAACATGGCACTTGTGAGACTGCACTTGAGCACTGTGTCCAGTTTTGGGCACTACAGTAGAAGAAGGACATTGAGGTGCTGGAGCAGGTCCAGAGAAGGGCAACGAGGCTGGTGAGAGGGCTGGAAAACATGTCTTATGAGGACCAGCTGAGGGAACTGGGGTTGTTTAGTCTAGAGAAGAGGGGACTGAGAGGTGACCTTATTGCTCTCTACAGCTACCAAAAAAGAGGTTGTAGTGAGGCTGGTGTTGGTCTCTTCTCCCAAATTACAGATGGTACGTTGAGAGGAAATGGCCTCAAGTTGCACCAGGGAAGGTTTTGTTTGGGTATTAGGAAGAATACCTTCATGGAGAGAGTGGGTAGGCACTTGCCCCACCTCCAAGTTAATGTGGAAGGTGGGGGCACGTGGTGGTGATCTCCTAATCAGTTCCCACCCAAGGCTGGCCAGACTCAGGGTGAAGAGCGATCAGGAGGGTCTTTCTTGCCCGGTTGTGAACATTATCCATATGCCAACCATCATTCAGGGCTGGGGGTTTAACCCCAGCACTTCAGGTACCCAGTACCTCAGTAGTAGTGAGTATACTCAGGAGTGTAGTGGTGAGGACAGGAACTGATCTCAGCTCTCCTGAAATCCACTGCTCCTTCCATTAGTTCTCATGCCTCTTCATATTCTTCAGGAATATGCAGTTTCCCTATTTAAGAGCTTCAAACAAGTCACAGACCTTTCATATCAAGACTCGAGAGTTTAAGGGAACAGAACTGGATGATTTTCCCGTTATTACCAAAAATATTTGGTTACTAAGTCACCAGGTACAAGTTTTTAAAACTAGCATAAAGGATACTCCCATACTCCTGGGAAGATCTAAACTGTAGCTTCAGAGCCTTCCACCTGAGCACCAAAGAAGCTCCTTCTACCACACAAATTACACTGTGCCACATGGTCCTACATTTCAATTATGGTGTTGTCCTGGTTCGGCTGGGATAGGGTTTGTTTTTACATGCAGTGGGGCAGGAGCTCTAGCCAGCCAGACAGCTGGACCAGCCAATGAGTTATTTGATGCTGTGATGACATCATGCCCGTGGCAGCAGAGCTGGGCTGGCCACAGGGCCAGGTGGTCCAATGGCAGGGATGGTTTCTGGGCTGGACAGTTTCTGGGTCCAGGGTCCCCTTAAAATGATGGGCCTCCTTAAAATGATGGGTCTCCTTCCCATCATGTGACTGATGCCACATGGAGTAAATGGGTGTCACAGTCCGCTCAACTCAGTGGATGTGTTACGGTTCATTTACCGTGATCTCAGAGTGCAAAAGAAAATTCAAAGGGAGTTGTTACTTCAATCAAACACTGAAACTTTATTGTGTGCCCATAAAGCGGCGCGCGACAGGTAAAGGTGTGACAGGAAAGGTAAAGTAAAGAGGGGAAAGAGAGTAATAGCTACCACCACGGGTCCAAGGCGTCCCTATGGTCGCAGGTCCTTGTGGTGTCTAGCTGGTCCTTCTGATCGCCGTGATTCTCGGTGGGGAAAGCTTCCCTG
>NW_008584839.1:0-19492 GCF_000691845.1 Merops nubicus
CCCTTCACCCCCAGTCTAGGCTGATACTGGGGGTTGCCCTGCCCCAGTAGCAGGACCTTGCATTTGGCTGTCTTGAACCTCATGAGATTTAAATGGACCCACCTCTCAAGCCTGCCCAGGTCCCTCTAGATGGATCCCATCCCTCAGGCACGTCAGCTGCATCACTCAGCTTGGTGTCATCAGCAAACTTGCTGCGGGTGCCCTCGAGCCCACTGCCCGTGTCTATAGCAGAGGATGCCTGGGTAAGAGCCCCCTCAATCATTAAAGGAGGCCAGGCAGCTCACGGGCTGCTGCTGCAAGGTGAGATGTGGCACATCTTCCATTCTGTTCGTTCATATTATTGACAAAACATAAAATATTAACGCCAGAGAATACAGAGCTGTCTTTAAAGAGATTGATTCACCCAGATTGGGAGCGGGTCCTTTGCTGCGCAGAACAGAGCAGGCAAAAACTCTCCAGCATCAGGCAACAAGGTTTTGTGCCAAGGAGCAAGGATTGTCTTCTTTCTCCTTGCCCTACAGGCTCCTGTTTTCAGGGACTTTGCACAGTGCCTGTCCTTAGGCTCCCAGAACACCTTGAACTGGGGCGTCCTCCTTGGGATATCATCTCTTCCCACCGGCCCAAAGCAGGTGGTTCTCTTTGGGGCAATCTGCCAACACTTCCCTTAAAATGACACCCCATGATGCCACACTCCTCCTTGCCATCACCCACCAGGGAACAGTGGACACCTGCCCAGGGGAAAGATGGTAGGGAGCCAGAGCCAAGACCAAATTGAAACCTACCTTTTTTTACCCCAAAAAGTTTTCAGCTGCATCAGCTTCTTTAGTTGCTCCAACTTCCTTCCAATTTTCTGTATTCTTCATGCATTTAATTAATGATTCAGATCATTAATATTTTTGGAGCAGAATACTCTTCCCATCCATTAAGTGGCCGTGCCAATTCTTAGCCCTAATTTTAAACAACATATTTTGTTTAAGCTTTCTGCAGAGAAAACAGCTTTTCTGTCTCTTCACAAGACAATTAGTCAGAACGTTATCAGCAAATCTTAACGCACCTTCATCTGCGAGGAGGATTTCTCCCAGTGCTGCCACCCAGTCCACCCACCTATAGATGCACAATCAATACACGTTAATTAAGCTGTAGCCCGTTCCAATTAAAATTGTAGGATCTGAAAGACAGACATTTATTTTTGTCAGTAAATTAATTTAAGCATTCATTAGTTTTAACTTTAACTTTTAAATTATATATCACTTTAATGATAAATAATTCCTCTCATTACAGAGGAAACATATGGAAGAGAAAGATAAAATGGGAGAGACTTGGACCTAGTGAGGAATATGTTCTGTGGTGCTTCCTTCCCTTTCGGCACATCGGCACCCCCCATTCATGTCAGCAAACTGGGCTCTTTTGAAAATTTGGCTGGCGAGTGCAGTGCTGAAATAAGAACAGAGATTCTTTGAGTATCTCACCTCCTTCTCTGCTGGGAACATGAAAGCTTGGCTGTGAAATCTCAGCGTTTTAGAATAGCTGAAACTTTGAACACGCTACCAAAATAAACACTTTTCTACGGAAATAAAAATATTACCGTGTTAACAGTTTTCTCAATTTATATAGAAAAGGGCAGGTTGTTTTACAGCTTAACCCTTGCTGCACACATCCCCAGCTTGGAGCACTGGTTTTTAAAGAGAGGTTTGGGCAGTGTCCTGCACTCGGAGTTAAACCTTCCCCAGCTTGGGTATGGCAGTTAATTAAATACACAGCAATATTTAGGGCCTCCTTCTCCCAGCAGATGCTGCGTGGCAAATGATCTGGGCTGCTGCAGAGAAAGGTTTTAACCCTCAGCATCCTCATCCCAACAGCTCACCTATCAGTGTCCATCACATCTGCAGAATGAATTTTCTTTGCTCCACTTCAGTGGAAAACTAAGCAAATAGCCCAAAGTTGTTTCCTTCTGCATGAAGCGGAACATAGGAGCGTCTGGCATCCCAAAAAGCTCTGAGATCACAAGTTCTTCACCCCGTGCAGTGCTTAGGCAGGATGCTGTATAAATAGCAGTGCTGCACACCGAGACTCCTCCACACAGCTGTACCCGTACCCTGCCTGGGACCTGTCAAATGCCAAAAATCAAAATAGATTAACTGAATAAATTATTCAGGGGAGAATTACTCCTCAAGCACTGTGCTGGACTGCTAAGAATTGATCAGCTTTGCAGCCGATGGTGGCAAACAAATAGCAAGACAAAAACGTTCAGTGAATAGACTTTCTGACAAAAAAAAAAAAAAAAAAGAGCTAGAAAAGCACCAAGTCTCAGCCTCTGGGGAGCTTTAGACCTGCAGCACAATTATGGTCTCTTCTTACCTCATTTCTTCCCTCAAAACAAGTACTTAGCCCTCTTCCCAGCCCAGTTTTGCAGCTATCATTGCAGACCATGTTTACTGCATTGTTAGGACACCACATCTACAAACTACTAGGAGCCAGACAGAGAAAGCCCCTCTCTGAGGCACAGTATAGAGGGCTAAGCACAACACACAGATACCTCTCTACTGCCTTTTATGCATGACAGTAGCACCAAGACAGGGAAAAGTCAGCAGCACAGCCTGGACTGGACCTCCAGAGATAACCCAGGACTCCTAAAACCCAGAAAGTCATGACAACTCACACATATATTAAGCTAAGCAGAGCATTCCAGCCTTCTTGGAGCCAAAATTCACTTTTGCCAGCTCCTCTGCATCTTGATACCTCCTGTCTCACACTGTGTCACCTTCACACAATGCCAAAATTCACTGTGTTCCCTTCTCAAGATATACACCCTTCTCTCACCCTGAAGGGCCATCCCCAGCAGGGTGGTTTCACAGAATCATAGAATGGCTTGGGTTGGAAGGGACCTTGAAAGGTCATTTACACCCCTGCAGTAAACAGGGACAGCTTCAACTAGAGCAGGTTTCTTAGAGCCAAAATCCATCCCCAACCGGAATGGTTCCATGGATGGGAATTCAACCACCTCTCTGGACAACCTGGCCCATGGGCTCACCAACCTCAGCATAAAAAATGCCTTCCTTCTCTTTAGTCTGAACCTCTCCTCTTTTAGTTTTAAACCATCACCTCTTGTCTTGTGTCAACAGGCATTGCTCAAAAGATGGCCCCTAACTTTCTGACAGGCCCCCTTTAAGTACTGACAAGCTGCAAGAAAGTCTCCCTGGAGCCTTCTCCTCTCCAGGCTGCCCAAGCCCAACTCTCTCCTGCTGGCCTCCCAGCAGAGGGGTTCCACCCTTGGGTCACTGCTGGGGCTCCTCTGGCCCTGCTCCAGCAGGTCCCTGTCTCTGCTGTGCTGAGGACTCCAGAGCTGCCCCAGCACTGCAGGGGGGTGACCACAGAGTGGGGCAGAGGGGCAGGGTCCCCTCCCTGCCCTGCTGCCCACACTGCTGGGGGTGCAGCCCAGGATACAGCTGGGTCTTCTGGGCTGCAAGCATACACTGCCAGCTCATGTCCAGCATTTTACCATCACCAGCTTCTGCTGAAGCCAAAGGGATTCCTCCTGCAGGGAGGAGCTCTGCTGCCTGCATTTCCACAGATCAGTATAAAAGGAAGCAGGAGATAACCCAGCACTTTGAGGAGGTGGAGAGGCAGACCAGCAGCTTGGAAAACCTCTTTAGCAGGAACATGCAGGACCTATGTAATGGAGAAGGTTCAGCTGAAAGGGGGACGGGGCAGCAAAAGAGAAACTATGCAAAATATGACTTCACTATCACTCTTCCATTTCCTTAACTACTGCAGATATTTGAGCATTGAAAAAAAAAACCTCTCCCCATTTTTCTATTAGCTCTTCTTCCATCCAGCTGTGCTGCTGAATTCCCATATTTATGACATCAGTGAATGTTGCTATAGAGATAATTAATTAATGCAACATAATAAAGTCAGCAATTTTACTACTTTGTAGGTTAACACAGGACTGCAAGTAGAGTGGGGAGGATAGAAAAAACTTACTTCTGAAAAGCAGCATTTTTAACGATCCTTCACGCACCGAGAGAGACAGTTGGGCCCGAAAATCATTTCCACAGTACATGAAATGTGCTGCATTTGGCATAATCACTGTCATTAGGAGCCCAGAGAAGATTCAGAAAAACAGCAATAAAGATGAATGAACGTTCAGCTGAACAATTGCAGGTGGAGGAAAGAGGTCCCTGAGCGCCCAGCAAAACTCTTCCTCTCAACCTGGCAAAAATGCTCCACCTCACCAGGTATTTGGCCAAAGAGGCTATACAAGCTGTGGTGTGGCTAATCCCAGATGCACAGGGCCTTTTTCCAAGAGCCCTTCAATGCTGGCTACCTCAAAAATCATCTTTCCAGGGGAGTCTTGTCTTCTCTAGAAGGGAAGCTGAAGGTAGGTTAAGAGCAGCTCTTCCTTGTGGGACCTTCTGAGCAAGCCCGTGATGAGAGACGAGTTGAGACAACCTCTTTGCCCCCCAGAAGTCTCAATGTCATGCTCAGCCAACAGCCACCAGCCTTCCCAGCTGCTTATCAGAAAAAGGTTTTTCCTGCTTGTCACAGGCTGGCCACACAAGGAGGCAGGAGGTGAGACCAGACACTTTCACCTCTCTCATACGTAGCTGCTTCTCTGACAGGCTGACATCTACAGCTGGCAAGGACATCAGTGACTTGTCAACGTGTCCAAACAGTACAACTTTTTGAGGAGAGCTGTAACTCCACCCAGGAGCTTGCCTTCCTACAAAGAACTGGGCCAAAAAAAAAAATTGAAAAAAAAAACCAAAACGATGCTGTGGAGCATTCAAGTAGGTGTCACATTTGTGGTTTGGCCTAACTCCACCCTTTTGTTAATTTGGAACATTAAAATCAATCCCCTTTACAAGCAAGGCCTTATTTGTCCTGTGCTAATTAGAATCTTTTTATATACTTTCCAGTTCAGGGTCTCTGCCTTCTGGGGTTAGAAAGAAGAAAGCAGCACAGATTAAATTAGGTCACGTAACCCCCAGGACGTCACCATTCCTCACAGCAAAGGTTGCTCTGCACCCAAGGAAGCAAAGGGGGAAGTGCTTTGAGAGAGATGCACATGCAGAATGAGTAAAAGACCACGTTTTGGGGCAAAAGTGGCATCATGAAGCAGAACTTGCCTTCCATAACCATGCGGGCTTTGTCATGTTGTGGTATATTCACGGCAAGTTTCATTGTCACACCATAACCCAAGATGTCTGTGCCTCTGTGAGAAGTGCCAGTGGAAAAAAATCATCAAATTATTAAAAGATTTTTTTTTAAAAGGTATTTAGCAGAAAAATCAGATGGCCAGAACACTGATGCCTGACTTCTAAGCCATCTCCACAATACCGTAGTTCAATAAACGCGTGGAGAATTGTGCAGCTTTTATGCTGCACTCATGTACAACACAGTTGAGGAAAATTAGAACAAAAAAAAAAAAAATATACCCAAGTATTAAATGCTTTATCATCTGTGTGGAGACTTCAGCGTCAGCTACCAATTCTTTACAGGCTCAGCTACTTTCAATAGGATAAATTGCACCGAGTCATTAAAATCCAGAGCTTATTGCATACCATCTGCAGGCAGAGATAGTTTCTCTATTCCCAAGTCAGAGCTGTTTTCCTGGCAGGCTGCTGCTTTGACCTGTTGCAAGACTCCTTCACGTCTACTGCAGCACGCTCCCCAAGGAGATGGGTCCGGCTTATGGGGTCAGTTTAGCTGCAGAGAGAAGAGTGGCAGAAGTCTGTCAGGGAATTTTTGTGAGGCAATTTGCATGGTGATATCCAAGCCACCAAAATATTTGCTCGATCTGCACAAAACCAAGAGCAAAACCCAGCCTTGTGACGCCCAGCTGCGGCTGCATGGGTTTGTAGCTGGAATAAAGAGAGAACACATTTTCCCCAAACCCAGACGACAGCCCAACCCGGAGAGCAGAGGCAAGAAATCATCTATGGGGAGGGTAACAATGGGCAATTTAGCTTGATTACATCCTTGAAGATCTTCCTATTTATAACGGTTTGCATTATTTTGAATGCAAACTGAGGTTTTTTTCCTGTGCATCAGCTCTCGCAACCGAAAGTCGTCATTAGCTCCTGATTAAAAAAGGCTTTAAATGAAGAGTGGAAACAAGCCCAAACAACAAAGTGCTGCTGCATCCCAGTCCTGTTGTATCAGTCCGAGTGCTGCAAATGTCAGGTTTAATTACTGTTTGGAGCCCACTAAGCTTTTCTCTTGTAGGAGAAGTAAAACTGGGTATACTGGGCCAGATGGGAGAAAAGAAGAGGTAAATAAATAATCAGCTACAGGGCCCATGTATCCAGGAGGGTCCTGGTGGTTCATACCAGCAACACACATGCAAGCTTGCCCAGAGATGCAGCAAACAAATTAAATAAGCTTCACTAGTGAGAGGCTGACCTTTTCCATCTTCCCCCCAGCAGAAATCAAGCTCCGACAGGGACCAAAAGAAGGGTTGGAAATAGTAAAGATTAATAAAGTCAGTCATCAGAAGCACAGAAGACTGAAGGGAAAAGACAGGCAGGTGAAAGGACAACCTCAAGAAAAACTGAAGTGTTGCGAGTCGTCCTCTATTGTCAAAGTGCCACGAGCTGTCTATACCTGCTAAAATATTGGCAGTGGGGGATGTGGCCAGGTGAGGTTAGGAGCTCCATGTCCCATGCTGAGAGAAGGAGCCTGCTCCACTTTACACGTTAAACAGCTCATTTTGGCACACGTCTGCTGTCCATTTGTTAGTGGAACAGAACTCCCCTCTAGCAAGGTGCAAGCAGACACCAAAACAAGATTACTCTGAATTTTCCAGTCTCAATGGCATCCGGACCACAGGAAATGGCCCTGATTATTTTAAGTCACAGGTTCCTAATCCCAGTGATGGCCAAGCCACAGCCTTTAGGGGATGTCTGCACTGAACAACCATCAATTCCTCTGGCCAATGGAGAGCCCAAGCCAACACCGAGCTGGTTGACCACATCAGCACAGGGCACTGCCCGGGTTACTAGCCAGGATGAGCCCTGCTGGGAGATGACATAGCAGGAACTGAGCACAGGAGGTGTCCAGCAGATGCACCAGCTTGGTTAGTTCAGTCTCCAGTGGGTACTTGTTTTATAGATGCTTCGAGAAAGAGCATGGAGAAGATGGGAACCTCCACCCCTGCGGCTTTCCTGGCCATACATATAACACACTGCCCTCACTGGACAGGCTAAGGGCTTGCTGGGCAGCAAAAATGCTCCTCAGAGGAGCTCACAGCTGCTCTCTCTAACCCCTCACTAATGCACCACTCGAGATTCCCTTCCCATCCCAAACAGCACAGGTAACTCGACCCACATCCGAGTCTGGAGAGCAGGAAAAGCTACATTCAACAAATGCAAAGCAATTCCATTTGACTCCACCTTTTAAAAGCAACACTTAATTAACTCTATTGGGGCTTCTTTTGCTCTAACTGCTTGTGTTTCCATGTCACCGAGGTTAGGAAAACACTTTCTCCCTTTGCACAGAGGAGCCATGGCTTTCCCTCCCTGCTTCTTGCTTTACATGAAGCAGAGACTGGGCCTTGGGTGCACAGAGCCTGGCCCCAAACAGAGTGAGCTTCTCCTTCAGAAACCTGCAACCAGACTGTAGAGTTTTACTGCTCTTGGACTGCAACCTAGAACCCTGGCACAGCTCTGGCAGTCAAGTAGAAGAGGAGAAACCAAGATGTCACCCCACTAAATCCAACACTTAGAGTCAGTAATGCTAAACTCTCCAAAGAACAGAGAAAGAAAGAAAAGCAGAGGTGGGGGTGGAGGGAGAACAACCAAAACCAGATGTTTCTAAGCAGCTGGCATCTCTGTTTCTCCCAAGATGCTGATGAATGCAAACTCTGTGTCTTGACAGACCCCCATCAGCTACACAGAGAGTTCAAATCAGCTCTGCTGGATTTAATCATCTTCTCCCCTCAAATAATAAACTAGGGGGTGGAGAGGAAAAGGATTTAGTCATGTCACAAACTGTCACAAAAAAATGTTTACTGTGCTAAAATAACCTGGGCTCTGAACTGCAGGAAGAAGAAAAAAAAAGAAAAACAGAAAATACCCAGGGGAGAGGGAACTGTGTGAACATCAGCTCTGCACACGAGGGGCATGGACATGCCAAGGTAGATGTCAAGATGGGACACACGTGAGGGCTTCCAGTAGATATTCACAGGGAAACCTAGTGAAAGCAGAGCAGCAGGGAAGTGAGGGAGAGGCTTGGTTGGTTTAGCTCAACTCTTTGAGGTGAGCTCTGCTTTTTTGGCCAGAGCTGAGAGCAGATATTTTTAAGCAGAGCCCTGTGGGACTCACATCAAACCCCAGAACTAGCTCAACAGTTTGCACAGCAGCTCCCCCAGCCCTGGCCTGCTGCCCTCCACAGTAGCAGACCACCCTCTCCAGAACTCTTCAGGGAGAGAAAAAGAGACATCAGAAGCAGGGCTGCAAGGTGATCCTCCTGCCAGAGAAAGGTCCAGGGATGCAAGAGGCCCTAGAAGTAACTGCAAAAAGTCAAAATATCAGGAAAAACACACTTTGGGGCATTACTGAAACACATCTCCAGCTCTGCCACACAACTGCAGAGCTCCTTGTAACAGGGCATGTGAAAGGCCCGGAACACAAATGTTTAAGCAAACTGGCAAAAGTCCATCAAGAACTAATAAACACAAAGTTACAGATTAACCTCCAGCTCAGGAAGCCCTGAAGCTGTAAAATGCCCCAGAATGAGAGGGAGCAAGATAAGGGCACAAGGTCTTTCTCAGGCATGTCATCAGATGCTGCCTCTCTCTGGAGACTGGCCAGTGAGCTCAGCACAGCCAATTTTTTGTACCTGCTGTATATAAAGTGCCTGCTGGTCACCTTTCACTGCTGCAGGGGCTGTGAGGCTGCTGACAGTCCTAAGAAGTAGGACACCCACCCCTTGCCCCATATCTAGGACCCCTGCAGCACCCAGGTAGGTGCAGGGGATCTACTACTGCAGGTAGGTGCCTGGGAGCAGGCCCCGAGGAGACCCCACACTGGGCATCCCATCCTTCAAGACACACAAGTGATGGCAGCACAACTGTGCACAGAAGTAAGGATTGCTTTGCTGGAGCATGGTCACATTCTTCCAGGATGATGAATGACTTTGCAGTGAAAACATCCCAGCTCTCCCTATAATTTATTTCAGTCTTCTCACACCACCCAGCCTGCCTCCTTTCTCTCCCACAAGCTTCCACCTTTTTATACGGGTGCCCACAGCTGGAATCCTGTACAGATGAGGCTCTACAGAAGGGTCTGGACAGGCTGGATTGATGAGACATGGTTCAGTGGTGACCTCGCAGTGCTAGGTTAACAGTTAGACTTTATGATCTTAAAGATTTCTTCCAACCAGAACAGTTCTATGATTCTACCTGTATCTTGGTGTTTTGAGCATGTTCCCAACCTTTTGGAGCTCTCCTGTGCTTCAGAGGTTATTTCTCAGCCTGGGAGACACTCTGCTGGTGGGATCTAACAGCACAGTGAAGGTGCAGTGGGAGCCTAACCAGCAGGTAACATCTCCAGTTTGAGATTTAGAGGCAATAGCCACCTGCAAAAAAACAGTCAACAGGAGAATCAGCCACCAACAGCACAGACAGTCCCTGATTTTCTTGCTGTCCTTTTATACCCTCAGGCTGCCCAGCACCTGGGAAAGCTAACAGCCCTCTCTAGATAAATCATTGCAAAGCCACGGTGAGGACAACCTATTGCTGATAGCACTGACAGAGCTGAATCCAGTAACAGATTGTTTTCCACTGCAGACCATGCCTTTCATCGCTGTCCTTAGGGGACAAGTGATGGAATGAGATTTCCTCCTGTCAGAATTAAATCAGGACACCTATTATAAGAAAATGAACTCAACTGCTGCACAATATCCTTTGATATTCCAGTTTTGTGACCCAGAGGTGGTCGAACCGACATGATTTAGCAAGAGCTGAAGGGCAGGCTGACCACCCGTGGCTCAGAGTGCCCGTGGACCACGAGGACGCTGGGCACACAGGATGCTCCACCCAGGCAGCTGCAAGCACAGGCAGATCGAGAGCAAGCTGGAGATCCAGGAACCACGGGGAAGCAATTACTCTGTGACAACGGAGGCCTCATAACTTATTCCAGCAGCAGAACGTCATTGCAGCTCCACCTGCAGGAATTTCTGCCGGTGAGAAAGTCTTGAAGGTTACATGGGAAAGGTATGGGGAGGAGAGGGGAGGGGGGTGACCAGGCTGAGGTTGGTGGGGAGAAGAAGGCTACAGAAAAGCAGGGAAGGTGGCGAGTCTTGGGCCCACACAAAAAAACTATTAAATAGCTTGGAGAGTCAAGGGGTTTGGGTTCCTTGGTATAATCCTACAGGCAGATGCTGAATGCAGCTCCCCAGGAGTGCTTTCTAGTAATGTCCATGAATACTCTGCTACTTAGCCCTTACTCTGTCTCTGTTCAGTCTTTCTGCACAGCTCGACACCTGAAGGAGGAACATTTGCTGAGACAGATTATTACAGGAATATTAGAAAACATTTGCAAAATGAAATCTGAATTGACAGAAGGGGACATTCATGATACAAATGCCACTCCAAAACCAAAAAGTTATAGAATCATAGAATGGTTTGCGTTGGAAGAGACCTTTAAGATCATCAAGTCCAGTCATTAACCCAGCACTGCCAGGCCACCACTAACCCATGTCCCTCAGCACCACATCTCCATGGCTTTGAAACCCCTCCAGGGATGGGGACTCCACCACTGCCCTGGGCAGCCTGGGCCAGGCCTTGACAGTCCTTGCAGGGAAGACATTTTTCCTCATGGCCAACCTTATACTCCCCTGGTGCAATTTGAGGCTGTTTCCTCTTGTCCTGTCACTTGTTCCTTGTGAGAAGAGATCAACCCCCACACGGCTGCAACCTCCTCTCAGGGACTTAGCGAGAGCCAGAAGGTCTCCCCTGAGCCTCCTTTTCTCCAAGCTCAACAACCCCAGGTCCCTCAGCTGCTCCTCACAAGAATTGTGCTCTAGACCCTTCCCCAGCTTTGTTGCCCTTCTCTGGACGTGCTCCAGGAGTTACTCCTGTAAATGAAGGAACACACTATTGCTATGTCCTTGCAAAATTATTCACCTCTTATTGCAGCTTGTGAATATCAGAAGCCCACAGTGCTTTGGGATCTACAGGCAAAACACCTTTTCTTCCAAATAATCATAAATGGAAGCATGTGGAAACTGTGGTCATCTCCAAAATGCTTCGCCTAGAGAAGGTAAAAAAATCATCCCATAAATTGAAACAAGATACACACTCCCAGCAAACACACCAACAACTGTCTTGAGGAACAAACTTCCTGCAGGAAGGGCTCACCTGGCTCTCCCTGCCTGTCTGGAGCCACCTTTCCTTATTTCCCAACAGAGAAGAAATCAAACCAGAATTCATTGCCTAGTAGGAAATGTTTCTGCAGGAGGCTTCGTCCCATCATGAAAAAGAGAGCAGCTCCTGGAGAAGCATATTTCCATGGCAGAGCTGCAAACCCCTCTCTTCAGAGCACTTCAGGGGCAGCAGATAAGCCTTCATCTTTGAACCAGACACAAAACCCAAAGAGGCAAGTGGGCAACCCATGGTGAGGGTGGGGGTCCATTAAGTCTCCCTGATTCTGCAAGCAACTCAACATGATTTAAGCATCAAGCTTAGGCTAAAAGAAGTAGCAACCCAGGTGGTTTCATAAGTAACTCATCCTACTAAACAAGGAACATCATTAAGAGGTATAAAAAAGACCTTAAGTGCTTTCCCAGCAAGAGTAAAAACCTCAAACTTATTAGATTCCAGGGGGTAAAAAAAAAAACTCAAATTTCAAATCTGCACAGTTTTTAAAAATACCTGTATATTTAAATGTTATCTAAACAGCACCAACAGCAATGAGGAAATGCAGAAGCACATTATGGCTCACAGGAGAAATCTCTGCAGATGAAAAACAGCAAAACAGGACCTGAAGTAGGAGAGACAGGAGAGTTTGCAGCATGGATCGCCAGTCCCAGAGCAAGCGTGAGGCACGGAGAGCAGCAGCAAACGAGCTACGTGCAAGAAACGAAGAAAACTCTGACCTTGAGCTGACAACACATTTGTAATAGATCTATAAAGATGCCAATCTGCTATTTATATAATGGATAAATACCTGTGCAGCTACCCAGGAAGCCATGCATAAAAATTCTGCACCAAGCTGTCTCACAGCCCTGGTTGTTACAGAGTGATTTTCTTGCATCTCTCTTGAAACAGAAAATCGGCACGGGAAGAACTAGAGATCTAAAGTGGCAGCTGAACTGGGCACAAATAATGTTTGGTGGGAAAGCAAAAAAGACTGAGGGCCAGGGTAGTACAGGCTGAGCAAAACCAATACCATCCTCTGTGTGAATTGCCTGAAACTGTATTGTTTTTATCAGCTTTGTAAACCAAATTTAGGCTTGTAAGGGGACTCCCGAGAACACTGGTGATTCAGAGTAAGAAACGAGCCTTTCACCCTGTACTGGCTTTGCAGAGGTCCTGGAGAGAAAGGGGTGGTAGCAAGAACATATAAAACATTATGTCCTCCTTGCAGGGACAGACTGAAGGGGATCCCCATGGACGATGCCAGCACAGAGTGTCCACAGCGCTGGTCTTTCAAAGAAGGGGGAGATGCACTTTCCTCTTTCCACTTCAGAAATGCCCCCCTGTTTGGGCATCTCCACCAGGAGAAGCACAAAGAGCTAACATTAACCTCTTATTTCTGATGGTGTGGTACCAATAGATTGATATTATCTTTCTTAAGTAAAGAAGTGGCCTCTAAGAAGCCAGGATTAATGCAGGCTCAGCTCAAAAGGCCAAGCAGGCTCTAGACCAAGCAGTAATCTTGGAAATTAAAAACCCAGGCTGAGATGGCTTAAATTTCCTCTGGGAATCTGTGCCAAACCATTTCTGTTAGACAGACACCTCCAAATGCCCTTGAAAAGCCAACAGCGTGCACCAGGCACGGACACGAGCCCAGATTCAAGCAGTTTGCACTTCATACCCCTGCCTTCCCAGCTTGCTGTGTGCTCCCCAGAGCTTTCCCTTCACCTTCTCCCTCCCACTGCGGCGCTGCCTGCGACCGCTGGGACTCCGCTCTGAAAAATGACAACGATAATGACATGAGTTTGGAGAAAGCACCAGCTCAGGTCTCTCAATACCTTTTATAACATAGCCACTCTCCAGTTACCACACTGCACCACATCTACCCCTCTAGGGTTTCAAAAGCATCAACAGGTAACAGATACCAAAAAAACGAAGACAAAAGACAATTTGCAAGGGCAAAAACCACTCTGGGAGAGCTACCTGAGGAAAGCAACCCAGCCAAACACCCAAAAAACTACCTGTTCCATGCTCAGCTCCAGCCCAGATTCACCAAGGGCTTGGCTCCCCCACAGATGGGTTCAGGAGAGGTGTAGATGTCTGCCAGAACAGCAGCTCACAAAATCCCATCACCCTCCTGAGGCCACCCGATCCAAATAGAATCACAGAATCATTCTGGTTGGAAAAGACCTTTAGGATCACCAAGTCCATTCCTTAAGCTAACACTGCCAAGCCCACCGCTACACCATGTTCCTCAGCACCACATCTACATGGCTTTGAAATCCCTCCAGGGATGGGGACTCCACCACTGCCCTGGGCAGCCTGGGACAGGCCTGGACAACCCTTTCAGGGAAGACATTTTTCCTAATATCCAGCCTAAACCTCCCTTGGCTCAACTTGAGGCCATTAATAAATAACCACACACTCTTACAAAGAATCAATTAAAACCAGCAGGAACAGAGGAGAAGGTGTAATTCCATCCAGTGTTAAAACTTCTCCATCCCAAGGCACTTTTTTTTTGGATCAGTACTTTTTGCCTGCTAGCAATGATAAAACTACGGATGAAACTTTAAAGGGGGACTGTCTTTGAACCAGAGGAGAGGCACAGCAGGGAAGGGATGCATTATGTAAAGGAGGGTTTGTATTTTCCACCCTAGCAGCCACCACAAGATTGCCAGGCAAAGCACGCTACTACAGAGTCAAAACCCAAGTGCCCTGAGATGAACATTACATGGTAATATATGCTTAAATAATCCATTTATTACATCTTCTGATTGTAACTTTAACAAGGCACAAGTTTTACAGCTAATATTTTGGAGAACTGCAACGAGGTTTTTTTTTATGACATGCCAAGAATTCACAGGAGAATGAGTCTCACCGAAGTTTACTTCTTCCATCAGGGGACTAAATAGATTTTTCACATAAAATTACCTATCGCATGGTGCCTATAAAAAGATGCAGCTGTAAACATCCTAGTTTCAATCTCACAGCTGAAAGTTAGGATCACAAAGAGCAAAAAATTCCTATAGAAAAATGGCTAACTGCAATAGATTTTACACCTGCCTTGCAAGCTCTTCCTTCAGTGCCGTGTCACCGTGCGCTTCACATCCCCCAGCCAGGGGCTCGAGCAGGGCTGAGCTGTTGATGTGCAGCATGCACTGCCAGGGAGGCACTCTGTGCTTGCCTATCATTTAAAGTCAACCTTTTTTTTTTTTTTAATCAAAGAAGAATTAACCTTTGGGGAAAAGAGAAAAATATATGCATGGACCACCTCCGGCAGTGTTGACACAATAGTTTTCATTTGCAAGCAAATGGAAGTCGAGCTTAAATATTCATTTATCAGCATTCATAGAATCACAAAATTGTTTTGGTTGGAAGAGACCTTTAAGATCGAGTCCAGCTGTTAACCCAGCACTGCCAGACCACCACTAAACCATGTCCCTCAGCACCACATCTCCATGGCTTTGAAACCCCTCCAGGGATGGGGACTTCACCACTGCCCTGGACAGCCTGGGACAGGACAACACTCTTGGAGAAGACATTTTTCCTCATGTCCAACCAAAGCCTCCCTTGGTACAACTTGAGGCTGTTTCCTCTTGTCCTGCTGCTTGTTCCTTGTGAGAAAAGACCAACCCCCCACCTGGCTCCAACCTCCTGTCAGGGAGTTGTGGAGAGTAAGAAGGTCTCCCCTGAGCCTCCTTTGCTCCAGGCTCAACAGCCTCAGGCCCCTCAGCTGCTCCTCACCAGATTTGTGCTCTAGACCATTCTCCAACTGCATTGTCCTTCTTTGGACATGGTCCAGCCCCTCAATGTCCTCCTTGGAGTGCAGGACCCAAAACTGAACCCAGGTTTTGAGATGTGGCCTCCCAGGGAAACTATTCCTTCCGTAGTCTTTCTGGCCATGTTAGTACTGATCCAAGTCAAGATGCTGGTGGCCTTCTTGGCCACCTGGGCACATGCTGGCTTATCTTCAGCTGGCTGTCAACCAAAACCTCCAGGTCCTTTTCCACCAGGTAGTTTCCAGCCACTCTCTACCCAGTCTGGAGCACTGCAGGGGGTTGTTGTGATCCAAGGGCAGGACCCGGCCCTTAATCTAGCTTCCTCTCCCCTGTTTGCCCTTACAGGCATTCTTCCTTTTGGTTTTTAAGTGGGCTCATGAGTGTGTATGTAGAGCCATTTTTGCTCCCCAGTTTATCCCCTGAACTCCTGATCCACTAGCTGTCCCCTGTGACAGTGCTGCCTGTCCTAGGCAACATCATATATATATATAAAAAAAGAAAATAGAATCAGACTTTCAAAAAGGCTCCCATTCAGGGAAATCCATTATCATTAATGGCAAGCCTCCCAGAATCTGTTCTTCATTTCTTTTTCATTTTAAAAATGTCAATGCATGTTGTCAGAATGCAATTGTTTTCCTTAATCATCTGCAGCAGTGAAGTAGAAAGCACTCATCTTTGCGGTGTGGAAAAGTCACTTGCTTTATTCATACAGCACTCAATTTCGAGAGGATGCTTTCCAGGCTGGTTTTGCCCTCAAGAATCAAGGCTTATACACTTAGCTTCTGTACGAGCCTGTGGGAGCGATAAAGATCCTTCCACCAGGAAATTCAGCTTGCTCTGCTAGGGTTACCACCGAAGGAGAGGTGCAAAGCACGAGGATATGTGTTAGAAGGTGTCAGAGAACCCTTAAGGGAAAGGCATATAAAAAACTGGGGATCCCCTTACTTTAAGCCTGGGGACTAGGAAAAGAATGAGGGCATTGTTGTGGTCTCCATTTCCCTCCGAGTCAGAAAGGCGAACATCGCGTCGTTCCGCTCCTTGATCGCTTCTGGAGAGCTGTTCCTCGGTGCAACAACTACATACAATCTTTTCAGTTCAGTAATTGTTGTTTTCCCCCCCTCCCCAATCACAAAGAAAAGCTGCTGAAAGGTGCAGGCAATAGAGTTCTTAAAGAGCTGTTGACAACTCCCAGGAAACTTTTACATTTGGAATGCATTCTGCCCACATTTCCTATATTTTCTGTGGTTGTTAAGTTCCTCAATTTAGCACACAAAGCTATTTGCATGAAAATAGCATCTTGAGAGTTTCTTACAGGAGACTTACAAAGCCTTTCTTTTTTTTTTTTTTTTAAAAAAAAACACCTCATAATTGTAGAATTATGTGTTGAACATCTCAGGTAGCTGGGGTAGGAGGAGAACGAAGCACAAAACTGATTGCAAACATTTTTCTTCCATTTTCGATCCCATCAAGTTCTCATTCTCTAGCTGCCACTCACAATGGTACTCCTGGATACATTAATCTAGTGTCATTATAATTCTCTAAAGGCAAGGAGCACTTTTATTAAAGCAAAGACAAATTAATTTAATGGTTTGACTGTCTGTGTTTCTAAAAATACATGTAGACTTCCTCTTGACCTGCACATAGAAAATTCTGTATTGATATATTCTTGGATTAAACCCGCTCGCATGGGATAAGGCACCCCACTCTGGTAAGAACTCCTTTCTCAAAACCCCAGAGAAATGGCTGGAACCTATAATGTATCTGACAGGTCAGCAGAGTGTTAGCCAAGAGGTGAAATCTGTTTCCAAATGAGATGGTCCAATGCAAACCCACCAGACTAAGAACTCTGCCAAGACTGTGATTTGCAGTGAAGAAGTGTTATGCAATCAAAGAGATAATTTTTTGGGTAGCCAGCAACAATCTCACTGGAGGACACTGCATTTCCATTCAGCATCTTAAATTGCCCCAGACAGTAAGCAGGACACTCAGCAGTTCAACCTGCTCCAGAGAGACAAAAAAAATGCCCAAAAGGTGCATTTACCAAACTCTATACTTGTTTTTGAAAGTGTTGCAAGTGCAGTCTCAGAAAGAGATCACTTCCAATGCTGGACATGGAGATAAGCAAGGATGGGTGTCCTTGAGGGAGGAATATGAGGGAGGAATATCCCCCTGCACCAGTACAGGTGAGGGGTTGACCCACTGGAAATAAGCTCTGTGAAGAAGGACCTAGAAGTCCTGTGGACAAGTTTACCATCAGCTATGCCCTCATGCCCAAGAAGGCAAATGGTCTCCTGGGATACATTAAGAGGAGTGTGGCCAGCAGGCCCAGAGAGTTTCTCCTCCTGCCCTGGTGAGGTCATATCTGGAGTACTCTGTTCAGTTCTGGGCTTCCCAGTTCAAGAGAGACAAGAAACTACTGGAGAGTGTCCAATGGAGGCTACAAAGATGCTGAGGGGACTGGAGCATCTCTGTGATGAGGAAAGGCTGAGAGACCTGGGGATGTTCAGCCTGGAGAAGAGGAGACTGAGAGGGGATCTGATCACCGCTGATCAATAGCTAAAGGACAGCGATCAAGAGGATTGGGCCAGACTCTTGTCAGTGGTGCCCAGCGACACGACAAGGGGCAATGGGCACAAACCGGAACCCTGGAGGTTCCACCTGAACAGGAGGAAAAACATCTTTCCTTTGAGGGTGCCCGAGCCTGGAGCAGGCTGCCCAGAGAGGCTGTGGAGTTTTCTTCTCTGCAGAGATTTCAAACCTGCCTGGACGTGACCCTGGGCAACCTGCTCTAAGTGATCCTGTTTTGGAAAAAGGGATTGGACGAGATGATCTCCAGAGGCCCCTTCCAGCCCCTATCATCCTGTGATTCTGTGGGTCATGACTTGCAGCCAGCCTGGGATTCAGTGCCTATGGACAACAGATGTTCCCTGGACCCATATGGACTCAGCATTTTCTCAGGTTGCCCAAAAATAGTCATTGGCCGGAGCAAACAACTCAGTCCTGGCAGCCCCACCTGCCTACACCTAAAAGCAAGGACTTTCTGGCCAAACCTGTATCACACAGATGATCATACTGATGAACCATCCAGCTGCATCAAGTAGCTAAAAACAGTAGAACTAAAGGAGAAATATCAACTCTATGCCTTTGGTAGCTACATAATCCAGCAAATGCAACTACAGACCCCTCTCTGTACTTGATTCTGTCAGGGTCAGCAGGTGGGTGAACCAATTGCAGCTACTTGGGTGATGTCAGGGCAGTTCTAGGAGGTGAGAGGAGACAGCGCACGATGTAATTTACCTAGATGCAGTCTTTTGACCTTTTGTCACCCACAAAGCAGATGACAATGTTATTTCAACTGCCTGACTCACAGAATCACAACACTGGATTTCCACAAGAACATCAAGGAAGACAAAGGCAGCCACCACAGTTGTGGGGCTACGTCACGGAAAACTCTGGAGACACCCCACAATCTATGTGGATCTCAGATAGTTCACAAGCACCTTCACACAGTGGCCTGCTTGGAGCAAGATCCTCATGCACTTCTGCTTACCTGGACCCGGGTTTAGAGCCACTCACACACGCATCAGAAACCACTCCACCAAGGGCCACAACAATTTTGTGTACTGTACAAGCAATTTGTTTGCTGAAGTCCTGAATCAAGCTCCATGTTTCTGCTTCAAAAGTCCTAGTAAGGACTTTCTCGCATAGAAACCTTGAACTCAAATGAAAATATCACTGCAGGAAGGCAAACCTTAATAAATTATCTAGGTACCTGACCAGATGCTTCCCAAAAAGCTTTGAATTCTTCCAGCATGCTTTGGAAACCCCATGGGAATGTGACCTGACATAGGCTTGATTTGGAGAGATCCTAGCAAGGGAAAGCTGTCAATAAGTATGATAATCAATATCATCTCTTTCAAAACACAACCATGACCCTCAAGAACACTAGAAAGTCATAAGAAAGAATCACTGCCACTGCCTCCAAGGGTGGACCATAGGAACTGTGTATGATGCTAGGTATCAGTACAGGAAAAGGAAGTAAAGAAGATAAAGATATTTCAAGAGAGAAGTGTAAATGATGTTCACCCTAAAACTGGAATTGCAACAGGGCTACAGTGTTCAAAATCCTTAAAGGATTTTGAGATCTGACCTTACTGGCTTCAGGTCTATGAGATTTCTGCTGCACCCACACAAATACCACTAAACAAAACCCTGGAGTTTATTTGAAGCAGATGCCAGAGGCTTTACAGAACACTACAAGTGCTCAGATTCTCTTTTTTATGCCTCTCCCAAAATAATACACACACCTTCAGCAGCAGAGACTGAGATTATGAGAGGACATCACATCAGCAGG
>NW_008584839.1:19523-29000 GCF_000691845.1 Merops nubicus
AAAATAGCAAAGCACTCAAAATAAACCCAGGTAGGCAGCACCTGGACTTTTCTTTGTGGACATCCAAACTTCATCACTGCTTTTCTCACAAACCTTGTCAAGCTCATCTCCTAAAATGGCACACAGGAAGAATTTCTTTTTGCATGAACAAATGCCAAATTATCTCGATGGCTGGCAGTATTCAGCACATCATCACACCAATTCATTTGAAAAAAAAAAACAAAATAAGAATTACAAGGTCACCTCCAGGCAACTCCTAAGTAGCTTTTCTCATGCAAATGTTTGTGGTGCAAATGCAAGAAAAAACACGAACAACAAATATAGTAAAGTAAAAAGAAGAAAAAAATCACTGCAAGTAGAAGAGCTCTCCCATGAGACGGTAGTCAAGGCTTGGATTTTTTTACCACTTCTGACTGTTATTGCAAAGGCCAGAAGAAAAGACAAATTAGAAAGATGAGAAGGTAGCAAAACACAAGGTCAGCAATAATGTGACTCCAAGGTATTATTGAATTCAGACAAGGTTAATCAGAGAAGCCAAGTTTTTACCTTGGTGCCTTCACCAGGTATCTAAAAATGATGTAAGGATCCAGCCTAAGAAACATTAGATTCTCTCATTTCTGCCTCACAAAGAAGTATTTGCAAGACCCTGGTTAATTAAACCAATAAACCACAAGTGAAAGCTTGGCCTCGTGCCACATTTTTACTAGCACGTTGTGAAGGGGTGTTGCATTAACAGCTGTTATCCCATCACAGGGGGATGGGGGAGATGGGAGCGGGGAGCAGAGGAGAAGGAGCAGGATTGGAAAGAACAAGACGAAGCAGCTGATTTTCAATTAACAGTTGAAATAAAAATGAAGTGCTTTTAGTGCTCGGCCTTCAAAGTGCCAATACTCTTAAATAACACAGATACCTGGCCGTTCTATAGCCCTATTAAATCAACTTCATTTGTTTTAAGCGAAGCTGAGCGGTGCTTATTTAACAAGCACTTCGTCAAGCATGACTCAACGTGCAGGGAGGAATCCTCTCAGGGCAAAGAAAAATGTCTCAGAGGGATGCTGGGAGAAGAAATTTCTCTTTGGACTAGAAATCACTCACCACAGCAGCTTCTGGCCAGGGTAGGAGCGTTTAGAGATGATCTGGATCATCTATTCACGCTGGGCTACATCTTACTTCATCCCACAGAGGTATATTGATGTCCCCAGATGTCAAGCCGCTGGTAAAGGGGTGAGGTTAGGATCTCAGGCTCCTAGAAAGAGAAGTAGACACCTCAAAAGGTGGCCTCAGTCAAGACACCCTAAACATCTTCCTCATTACCTCTTTCTCCCTGAAGCGTTCCTGCTCCTTGGTTTTAAGTGAAATGGTTAATATGAATCAGAATTCCAGTCACAGAAGTTAAAAAGACAGCACTGCAGTCCTTGGCCACCCAGACCATCCCCCTGTCCCTCCCAGGAGCACATCACAGGTCACTCCTCACCTATCTTGGTTATTTAGGGCCTAGAAGCTCCTGGAGCTTCTTCACCACATTGTAAGTACTCAAGGCTTCAAATTTCATTATTGGTTACTCTTACCTTTCATTACCTTTTTTGCTTTAGTTTGTGTCTTGATCCCTTCGATTTGCCTACTGTAAGATCCATTTATTCCAATCCCCAACCTCTGGTCTTCGATACAGCACACAACTAATTCTTAGCTGGAGCCTCCTTCCTTCCACCAAAGAGCTCTCCAGCAACAGCTTCGCCTTACAGCCAAATTCATTCAAAGCCCCTTCACACACTTAGCCTGAAACTCTTTTTTCAATCAGCCACAGGTTCTCCACGTGCAAGTAACTCTTGTCCACACGTGACCGAGGCTCTCGTGTGCCCGGCACAAAGCCTCTCAGCGCCTTCCGAGTGGCGTTTATGAGCCAATGTGCATTAACCTTTCCTCTCAGAAACCTGAATAAGGAGCAGGCTGGTTATCCAAAAGGCCTAATAACCAGTCGAGAGCGTGAGGCACGGCTAAGCCTCACAGAGTGCTGAATTGCCTTCCTGGGATGGTTTGATGAGGGACATAATCACGGGAGAAGTATTTTGAAAGAGCGCATCTTCATCTCCCTTAAAAGTACCAATAATCAGTGGCTAATTTTCTCTGTCCTGTTCGAGCTTGTTCAACTTCCTGAAAAATTAATACCTGTCCTTAAGGTTAGGCTGATACAAGCACCACTGATTTTTGAATGGCTCAACTTCAGGGCTGCTAGAACAGTAAAATTATTATCATTTAAACTTATTATTAGTTAAAGCAGAAGCTTCATTATTTAAAATGAATTAAAAAAAAAAAATGTGATTATTGTTTGTGATATATGCAGAAGCACACCTCGCTTCACACTTTTGGATACCAACATTTTGTTTCTCTGCAGCAACAGCTGGAGCCCCAACTTACTGGTACTATCAATATAATCCAAAACACAGATTCATCTGAAGATAGGGGGAAGGAGCAGCATCACACTGGGAACACAAATACTTTACTTCTCACCTGCCCCCATGCATCTAATTTTGAATACTTCCTCTCTGCCTTGCCTGCAGGGCACTCTGAAATGCAGTGTTCAGATCCTGGATTTAAACCTACTCGTGGTCCAACACTACATGGCCCTCTCCCTAGCGATGCACCCATGCTTCAGGAAAAAAACAAAAAACACTGGTGAAGGCATCAAATGGATGAGAACACGCTAATTCTCCACCCACAGCAGCCCAAAGGGTAGGATTTTGCCAAAACAGCCACCCCGCTCACCACCACCCACTTTCCACTCCGCTGATGAGCTCCAAACTGCAAAGACCAAGGCTATGCAAAGGCATCAGCTCTGTTGCCCCCACCCTGAGCCTTTCAGCACCACAGCAGCCTGGGCATGGACACACAGCCCAAAGAGCCAAAAGCCTCCCACGCTCACCCAGCTTGGGGCTGAAGCGTCCGTGTGGTCAGGAAGGGGGTGCCTCAGCCCCTCCACCCCCTTTCTCCTCCATTTCAGAAGCAGGAAGGAGAAAAAAAAAGGGATTGTGATTATTATTTGAGGTTTTGAAACCGGGAGGGATGGGGGAGGCTAGAAAATGTCACGGGCTTCTTGCGGATGTGACACAGGCTGGCTTGTGGGCAAATTAACACAAGCGGGAGAATCCGCTCAGGCTCATCAGGGTAATGAAATGTGATATCCACTGGAGAAAGCAGGGGCAGGGACACGCTCCACTTTGCTGTAGCAGCGATGCCCTTTAGACAAAAGACTCCCTAGTGAACTGCAAAACAACTCTGGGATGGAGTGTATTCAAACAGGATCCAAGGTCAGCAAACCCATAACCACGTAACTAGAGCCCTTCTACTTCTTTCTGTGCTGCATTGGGACGTGCCAAGGTGCGTTTGGGGAGGGGATGCTCAGAAAACACGATGACTTTTCTTTTTTCCTGCTGCTTTCTCTCTAACAGTCCTGTTGTTCAGGGGTCAGAGAAAAAGGTCTCACCTCCAACAGCCTTGCTGACATAATTCAACAGCAGCCTGATGTGGACCAGCACTAGTGTGGCCAGCAGAACTAGGGCAGGTATCAGCCCCTTGGATTCAGCACTTTAGAGTCCACACCCCAAATCCTGGATGCAGTTTTGGGCCCCTCACTCCACGAAGGACATTGAGGGGCTGCAGTGTGTCCAGAGAAGGGCAACGAAGCTCAGGAAAGGTCTAGAGCTCAAGTCTTGTGAGGAGCAGCTGAAGGACCTGGAGTTGTTCAGCCTGGAGAACAGAAGTCTCAGGGGAGATCCTCTGGCTCTCGATAAGTCCCTGAGAGGAGGTTGCAGCCAGGTGGGCATGGTCTCTTTTCCTAAGAAACAAGTGATAGGACAAGAGGAAATGGCCTCAAGTTGTGCCGGGGAAGGTTTAGGTTAGATATTATGAAAAATATCTTCCCTGAAAGGGTTATCAAGGCCTGATCCAGGCTGCCCAGGGAAATGGTGGAGTCCCCATCTGTGGAGGGGTTTCAAAGCTGTGGAGATCTGGTGCTGAGTGCCATGGTTTAGTGGTGCCCTGAAAGTGCTAGATGTGATGGTCTCTTCCAACTACAATAATTCTATGATCTACAGGCCACGTTCATAAGCCACGTGTTCTTTAAGACTGACTTATAGCAACTGCTGTACCGTGCAGGAAAACAACCTGGCAAACAACTCTTCCCATCCAGACTCCTCTTCTCTTGTGCAGATCAACCCAGACCTGCCAGCATTCCTTTCCTGTGAAGACAGGTAACATCCAGCTCTTTTTAAACTCTGCTGTTAAAGACTGGTGGCTGTTAGGATGGTCTGTGCCATCTCAAGACCATGCAAGGAAATCTTCCTTGCTAAAGCATGGGGTAAGCCTTCCAGCCCTTGGTATGCCCCAACCATGACTGCTGGTCCAACCTCTTCAGAAATTCTTTGTGGTGGTGTCCCGAGCTTTCATCCCATTGCATGTCCTCCTAACAGCTCCCAGCTCACAAGACTTGCCAGGTTTGCAGATGAAGACTTGCCTCTTGACCTATTACCCTTCTGCCAGTCAACTTTATTTCAGGGCCCTCTCCTTTGTACACACCTCCCCATCTTCTGTCATTACAAACAGCAGATTAATGTTTGACTACGTGGGTCTCCAAGGTTCTCCGAAATAGTAACTATCCTTGTCCTGACACCACCTGAGCATTGTACACACATTATTAAGCATACATTCAGAGCAGGAAAGCACCCATTACCCCATGGATAACACTACCTGAGAGCTCCTCTATGTGACTCTGGTGTAGCCGTGAGTAAACGGGAGACACCAGCCCTAGGGAGAGGAAAAAAACAGAGATCACAGCTTCAACTTTACTTCTCACACCTTCCCTCGCAGAGGAAATGCTGCATTAAGTTGTTGAGTGAAGCATAACACGTCCCACACTCCCCATCTCAGTATGAGACATGTAGCCTTCCAAATTGCTCTGCTTGGGCAGGTCAGAATAAGGCGATTCATTTGTTAAATAATATCTTTGCTGTTATTTGGGCTTGAATTAATTTTAATGAGTACATCTCCAAAGATTCCTACCTGCACTCGCCCATCCAAGACTGGGCTGTCATGACACTGTGACACCAGCTGTCTCTGACACGGTTGGCCTCAACACCATCTCCTGGACATCACTACCAGCAACACAGAGATCCTTGTTTTTCCACACAGTTTGTTTTGAGCTTTTTTAAGGACTTTTAGAAAGGATGTTGGAAAAATTGTTGACTTTGCAAACAAAGTTTCTGCACAGAGCAATTTATCTGATATGTGGCATCTTAATTTGGCTATGTGTTTTAAGAATGCTTCCTCAGGCAGCGAGCAGCTAGGCTTTGGGAAGTTACATAAATCAGTACATTTACATTTGTATGTGCTAACAAGAAATGAACTCCCCTTTCCCTTCCCGTTAGCATTTGTGTGTGTCACGGGTGCTGCTCCCTCTCCCCACCTCTTCCACTGTCTTCAGGATATGGCCACAGAAATTGTCATATTGAATTACACTGATAACCCGTCTGATTTAATGCCCTCTCTACAATAATACCCCACACCAGCTGCTACAGAAGAACATTTAACACTCCATCTAATTGACAATGATGGAACAGCACCACCACGAGGGACAGATTTCCTTTGCAACAGGGGACCCCCTCCTTTCCTTAAGGATTTAGTTGTATTTTTATCCTAGTTCCCACACCTGTGAACATCATACTTAAAGAAAATCTGCTTTTTTTGGGGGAAGCGTGGGGGGGAGAAAGAGGTGGTACTTGGAAGTATCTCTGGCAATGAGTTTTGCAGGTTAATTGGATGTGCAAGTCCTGACTCCTCTATTGCCACTCAGTTGCAAGTGGTCATCTTTTAAACCTCAAAAAAAAGACTAGATGAGGGCAAGGGCTGACTTGCCTGTGTTGTTCAGTGTCTTGCACACGTCAGTCACCTTCTTTCTCTTCTGCGAATGGAGACAGTCCTACCAACTAACACAACCTCAGACAAGACAGCTTTAAAAAATGTGGCACTTGCTGTAGCAGGGAACCCTTCCCTTGCCTCTAATCACTGTCAGAGCCTATCTTCCAAAACCTTCTGTTTGTGCTGGATCGCCCTTCCTGCTCGCCGCAGGGCTCCAGGCAACGTGCCAGCTCCCACAGACACTTCCACGAATGGTTTCGAGACCTCCTTTCACCCCGTGGCAAGGAAAAAGATCAGCCAGGCCAGACTCAGCCCACCTGGAAGTCTTCCTCGCGGGAGGGAGGAGCACCGGGCAGCCCCGTGCCTCGGATGAACAAAAGATGTGGTTAGCTGGATGTTGCAGAGCTCCCAGGGCAAGGAGGGGATGAGGACGGGATTGGGCTGCCTTGCAGAGTTCAGCTTTCTTCCACGACAGGGAAATTTGCAGCGTAATTAAAATGAAATGTTGGCGTCTGTGTTGCACGTTGAAATATTGATGGAGGGAGGTATAAAGCATTTTATGAATGCTTGCTTCCATTTTGTGATTTACTGCCCCCAAACAGCGCTCTCACAGAACAGGTCAGGAAGAAAGGGGGAAGAGATGAAAGAGCAACAGTGGGTTTACCGCTGCAGAAAAAGGGAACGAAATCAGACAAAGTTAAATACAATGTATTGAAAGATAATCTTTCACCCTGAACTTTAAATACAGAAGGAGCTCCCTCACACCTAGAAAGGGTCTACTGAAGTTCATGGAGGGTTTTTTCCCTTCCCTTGTGCCAT
The DNA here is from genome assembly GCF_000691845.1 of Merops nubicus. Classification (NCBI taxonomy): domain Eukaryota; kingdom Metazoa; phylum Chordata; class Aves; order Coraciiformes; family Meropidae; genus Merops; species Merops nubicus. The sequence continues at coordinate 26,253 of NW_008584839.1, forward strand.
GCCAAATAACGCTGGGAAGGGGCTACACTGCTTTTAACTGTGGTTTAAAAAGTTCAAGGCCCTGTGTATAACAGGGTTTGAAGTACTCACAGCTGTGTGAGAAGACACGGGTAGGACTCTCTATCACCTGCACTGACCTGCCTTTATTGTGTCTTTATTATTCAGCCCCAACAATTAGAGTTCAGCAAATGGAGGTCTGACTCCATCCTTAATTCTAAAAAGGAGGAGAGGAAATATTCAGAGAACTGTTTAATTAACTGCCTAATTACAGCACAGACTAAGACTTTGCTGTAAGTGAGGGCAGCAGCTAAATCTGCCTGATGCTTATTTGCCACAGGAATGAGCGGCACATTTGCCTCCAGGATGAGTGAAATCCCAATTCTTAGCCAAAGATGAGACCTTGGCATCCATCAAACCTCAGGGAAGAGGAATGCAGAACAGCAGAGTACCGACACAGCAACCAGCTCCAAAAAGGGTGAAGGAAATCTTGCTGGGATCCAGGAGGACAGTTTAAAATATATAGTTTCACTTCACTCAGTCACTACTGTTTTTCCTTTTTGCTCTGCCAAATCAATTAATGAACTGCAGTGAGCAGCCAGGAGCTGGAGAACACATTACTAGCCCTGGTGAGGCTCAGGCGGGTGGCCGACCCACGACCCAACCATCTGTGCTGCCTACCAAGAGCCCTCTCCTGCCATTCCTCAACCTTGGTTTCTCCTTTTATTCTCTCCTGTTCCTCTCCTCTGTTCCTTATAACCAAGATAAAGCAAGACAAAGGAGTTGCTGCACCCAGATTTGGGATGGGAAACGCCTATGCTGAGGTGAAGCTGTGACTGCACCCCAGAGCCCCTGTGAGCACTGAATGTTCCTCACTTTGGCACTAAACTCACAGGCAACTTCTTCTTTCCTTCCCATCAAACTCCACAAGCAGATGGGGCTCCAAATTTGCCAGCTGTTTCCCAGAGGGTGGTAGAAACACCAGCCTGTCACTCCTCAGCCCTGCACTTGTTTCAGGGTTAGCATTGCTTGCTTCCAAACAGGCAGCAACCAAAGAAGAATCATAGAATTGTTTTGTTTGGGAGAGACCTTCAAGATCATCAAGTCCAACCATTAATCCAGCACTGTCAGGTCACCACTAAACCATGTCCCAAATCCACAGCAAAATAGTGCCCCAAATTCCAAGCTGAGGACACATAAATCTAGCATTGTTCTCCAAAATGACCCACACACCTGGAAAGGAGAATTTGCATTGTACATACACAGAATCACTTGAATCTTTAGACTGGCACTTCGCCTATCCAATTCAAGGCTCCTTGCTCCTGGGCCCAGCCACTCAAGTCCAACTGAGATCATGGACAGTCCCTCATGGAGCAGATCAACACATCCAGAACCTGCATCATCCCTTGAGATTCATTCAAGTCATCTCTGTTGACATTGGGGTGAGATTAGGTACCCAGATGCTTCACTTCATGGTCTATGCTGGCTTGGGCTCAGCTTAACTCTCAGGGCTGGAATATGCTCTTGATACTTAAATGTTTCACTTCTTTTAATTACTACTTGGTTCAAAAACTGAAGCTCAGTTCATTAGACTTCATCTTTACATTTCCTACATACATTTCCTCCAAGTTTTGTTTCCTTTGATAAGTTCAAGAACTCGGCGTTCTGAGTCAACGTAAAAATATTAAATTTTGACTGTATCTTTGAATCCAAGAATTTACATGTACAGTTTTGAACTCATAGTAGAAAGCTGATGTTGTCCTGCCAACAGAGCATAAGCTGAGGCAGAAGAGGCAAAACAACAGAAACAAACCCAACAAGGTAAATTATTCAAACCTACCTGGTTCAACAGTCCTTACCAGCTACATATGCCATGAAAATACATTTTATTTTAGGGTTTGAGTCTGTTTTAACATAGAGAGATGAGATTTATCCAACACGGCAACTTTTTTTACAAGATTAATTTTTATATTCTGCGTTCCCATTAGAAGTAATTCACCCACTGCAATGCAACAAAACACTTTCTGAAGTCCCTGGATTTACTATTTACTCAGCAGAAAATATCAGCAAAAGAAGCCTGTAGAAAATTAAATATATGCACATGTTTATAAAAAACAGTAAGTGATAGATGCTGCTCAATGAAATTTTATGTGACCAATAGCTGTTGGGGGATATGTGATTTAAAGGTTGCATTAAATATCTGAAGCTTTAACTAATCACTGTATAAATAACTTACAGTGGTGGCTTCAAGCAAACAACTGATGGAAGGCTTCTCAGCAGATACAGACACCTATCAACGGAGGTGGTTCCAAGTTTAGAACTACAGGAAGTGGGGGGGAATAAACACAGAAACATTATTGGAAAAACAGAACAAAACAGAAAAACCCAAGCAGTGCCTGTGCAGAGCAGCAAGCTGCAAATCTAACGTCTGTTGTTCATCTCTGAGCCCCCACAGCACAGGAGGGAGCGAGGCTTGAACGTCACTGTGCAAAGCAGAGATTATCCACTGCCCGACCCCGCCCGGGGCCACCCGTGGGACGTGGTGGGCAGCACAGAGTACACCTCCACGTGGTGTGCACCACCTCACTGGAGCAGCCCACTGCTCAGCCAGCTCCACTCCTCAAAGCTTGGCCTTCAGTCTCTTTGTTCTCCCCAACCAACAGGAAAGGATGTGCTTTAGGAGAAAGAGTAGCAGCCAAACCCGCCACCCCCATGAGGTCATCATGGCTTGGACCAGCACTAGTGTGGCCA
>NW_008584840.1:0-10555 GCF_000691845.1 Merops nubicus
CCGTTGGCACCCCCGCGCCGCGCCGGAGAGCTTGGGGTATGGCGCCCGCAAAATGCAGCAGCAGGGAGGCCCCAGAGTGTAACGGGGGCACTTTGTGAAACACAGGGAAATGCAAAATTAGTTCTTGCAAGGGGTCTTTTTTAAATTTTTTTTTGGTGGGTGTGGGAAATCCTTTAAACTTGGACTAAGGCACGTTTTAATTTTTAAAAATTTCATTAAATATAAGCACGTGCATCTGATTAATAAAAAAACACCTCCTAGAACTTATTGTCAAATGCCCCTTATGCAAATATCTACTTTTACTGGGGTTTAGAAGGAAAGGAAGTACAGATGATCCTTCATCCCCTTCCCAAATACAGAAGCTGTCATTTCTAGGTAATATACCAAAATTTTCTGGTTTCACAACCAAGGACTAGCTTGGAACCACGTCCCAGCTCTGGGTTAAGGAACTGCTTGGCGAATGTGGACAGCACAGAAAGGCTCCTCTGACGTGGACCTAAATTTTTGGGTAAAGTGGGTTATTACCCTTCCCCATAAAAAGACAAAAAAAAACAACAACTGGTTTTCAGCATAACTTCCTCCTCCCTGTGAAATATAACTTTGTGCATTTTGTCCAGCTGATCAACCACCTAAAATTCAAGGTATTTAGATGTGAAAAAATGCTACTGCGTGTAGCATTTTTCACCTTCCAAACCATTCGCTGCAGCATTAGTGATTTTAGTAAATATTCTTCATACTCCCTCACCAAGAGAAAGGCACAAAAGTAAAAAGCAAAGAAAAAGAAAAGAATAAAGCAAGTACACCACCTTTAAAGTGACCCCCAAAACATAAAAATGCAAAGAATAAATTGTTCTTACCCACTCAAATGGATTTTAAAAAAAAAAAAAATAGTTGAACATTCAGTAAAGATAGTGACAAGTGGCTCTTAAAATATGGCTAGACTATATTAAAAAGTTTTTATTGCAATTACACAGAAGTTACAGGAATTTCAGAAATACATGAAACTTCAAATGGTCAAGATCAGTTTTCCTCCAAGCAATTAAGGCAACTGGATGCAATGTCTCTAATATAAACAGCAAATGGATGTTTTACTCACCATGGATTAAACAAAGTAGAACAACTAAGATCACATATTTGAAACTGGCAGAACAGAATGCAGCTGCTTCTTTGTCACATCTGGCAGAAAGTCAGTGGTTGATTACAATGTACATCAATAAAATGTATGTATTAAAGAAAACAGGTGAAAGTGTATCTGAACCAAAGACATTTTAAATCTGAGTCTCAAGGAAAGTTTATGTTCTATAGTCTGAAAATAAGAAATTAAGTTATTCTGCACAGCTGAAACATTTCTATAAAGAAAATAGGCAAAACTAGTAATCTAGACTCCCTTCTCAGTCTAGTTGAGAAGTAGCTCTAGACAAAGATTACTGAAAAACTGCACCTATATGCAGTTGACAGATTGGTTTCAGTGGCACATGGCCAATTCTAGGTTGCCCAGAGATTAAATTTCATATTAGTTTTGATAAAAAACTAATTTCAAAGTTTTAAGTTAAATTACTGATCAAATGTAAACTTTGCTCTGAAGTATCATTAAGTGGATATTTCTACATAAAAAAAAAAATATATAAATTGTTGCAGTATTATTTTTTTTCCAATTAAACTTGGAACCAAATAGCTTCTTTTAAAAGCATAAGCAGCAAAATATAATCAAGTACTCTACTAATATTCCCCATACAACAAATAACTACATAGACAAGTTTTAGCACTACAACACTTTCCTTGGAAGTTGTTCCCCCTCAGTCCTAGTATCAGTGAAATAAAATCCACCCCCATTTAATTGTGCACTTAAGGAAAACCCAGTTCTCAAACTGGTTTGCCCTGAATTGAGTAATGAAAGCACTTGGTGACTCTGCTTTTAACAATTAAAAAAACTCCATGTAACAAGCAAACAAAAACCCCTATCAGAGTGAGGACTGTAATCAAAACATTGGAAAAAAAAAAAGTTTAAATTACTTAATTTTTCTTCTAAAGACAACCAAATTACAGAGTGAAGGCCCAAGCAGAAACACTGGAAGTTTAACTAACACAGTAAACTCTCAAAAGCAATATAACATTCCTTTCTCAAACTTCATCTTTGCCTTTGAATCCTATCAACACTTAGGGCCACTGACCAGTTTTTCTACACAGTTGTTGCATTAGCACCCATTCTTTTCAAGTATGGGCTGTTTTTATATGCTTTATTTAAGCTTGCAGGCAACTTTGGGATATTTTATTTCCACAGGCACTTTATTCACAAAAATATTCTCCATGTCAAAAGATATGAAAATATTTTAAATTTCTGAGTTAGACTAGTGCACTGACAAACATACTTCTGTAACTCACAGCAGATGATAAAGCTAAAAATATGCTCTCAGTCAAGGGTGTGTCACATGCTCGCCACGGTTTTGTTTTTGCAGGGCATTTAAATATGCAGCTATTTATCTTTATTAATATTTCTGTAAATATTGCACTTTTTTTGTAAATTAAAAGAGCAACCAGTTTTCTCTGAAGTACCTAGTAATTAAAAGATAGGAAAGCTGTATTTCAGTGTGGCTTAGAACTGTTATGGATGACTTTGTTCTATCTTTGCCTCTTCCAAGTCTCCTACTGTTATTACAGCAGGCCCTGAGACAAGTAGCAAGACCATGGTTACTGGACTATCCATCTTCACTCACAAAAGCCCAGCTAGCCCTGCTTTTATCCGAGACAGTGGGTTTGTTTCTGCTTAAAGTTACTCTAGACCCGGAACAGTCTTGAATGCAGAATTATTGAACACAGAAGTTCAATGACATAGATCTAAGGGAAGCCCACATTTCTTGAAGTATTAGGTGCAAGTGATTGGAGAGAGCATGTTCCAAAACTTCTGGGTGTGGCTACTTCGGAGCAGAGAAGCGTGCTGGCGTTGCAGGCTGCACCCTTACACCTGCAGCGTGCCTGCACAGGGACCTGCTCCACATCTTCACATGTCCCTGTCGATTAAGAGCTTCCTATTTACGTCAGAGCTGACTACAGTAGGATTTCCAGGCAAAGACTTTTACAACTGCAAGTTGCGAAGTGGCCTTTAACAAGAACTAAAGGCCTTGTGTTCTCTCTCCATGGAGAGGAAGTGTACATACTGCTGCCCAGAGGCCTCTTTAAAATATTTGGAAGTGCACTGTCCATTATATGCAACAGGAAATCAAAACCAAAAGAGGAAAAAAGGCAACAATATCTCCTGGAACAGAAGGCACCAGATAGTTTTTAATCTTTAGAGAAAGTTGCTTGTGAAGCTTTGAAACAAAGTCAGAAAATTACTTCACTGTTTTCCACAATCAACACAATCCTTGTTTAAGGCTCTTTTATGTGTTTTATAATATCCTACTCTGAATTGCCTTGATAATTATGCCAAGTTTCACTTCTGTTCTTTAGATACAGCTTCTTGGTCATGTTGCTTCACAAGTTTGTTTTTCAGGGGTTTCAGCAAGAGATGGATCTCCATTGCATAATCAATGTTCTCCTAATACAGTTTTGTTTATTTCACAGCCTCTCTGTCTCCAAGGCTTTAAAAAAAATAATTCTGTGGCTTCATCATAATAGTTAACTATTAGCCTATGCCTTAATCCCAGACAATACAATTCTTCTACTTTAGACCAAGTTTCAGAAGATTAGCTATCATAAGCATGTATGAAAATTTAAATCTTGGACATGTAGCTTAATCCTATATACACTCCTATCGCTTCCCTGCGTTAAAAATACTATAGTGTTTTGCAGGTTTTATAGAAAACAGAAATAGAAAAGGGTCATATTTATACAAAAAGCATTTGGAACAAGCTTAAAATGTAGAGAAATTTTGCTTTATTGAAAAGAAGTCACAACAGCTTTCCTAATATTCATAAGAAGAGACTATCACCTCTTTGATAATTTTTGAGATATTGTTAGCACCATAAATTGGTATTTTTGATCTTTAAAGATGTGCGTGGCCATGTAACTAGTCCAACAAATTATTGCATTTTTAGAACACAGGCCTGACCATAAAAAAATTTTCACCTGCATGTGCTGAGTAAACCACACAGGACAAACTCTTTATCATGTTTTTACCAAATTCACGGTTAACAATGCAAGTGATTATGACAGATAGCACCTTTGGAGATAAAAGCTACAAGATGTTCACATTATTGCTTACTGCAATAGTTTTGGTTTTTGGTTGGGTTTCTACCCCACCCGCCCTAAACAGATTGTAACATCTTACAAATCACAGCTTTCGTATCTCATGATATACAGCAAACCACAGCACTCAGCTGTCATCCACTTAACCAAAATAACGTGCTATAAAGTGTCATGCTGGAAGTTTTGCAACGTAAAAGCCAACTCTTGCTAATTATGAACAATTTATGTAAAAATGAGGCCAAATTTGCAAATGTTAGCAGAAGCTACAGAACAAATAACATCTCCAAGTAGTATAATTTGTTATTGTAGTGTTACACTGTACAGTGTGTTCAGAACTGGACCCTAAAGCTATAAAAGACATGTATCAGCGCCTTATCACACAAGAATTACAGCATTCCTGTATTGCCATCTAGTGTTTCTCAGCAGCCAACAGCTTTTCTTGCTGTTCCCCAGGTTGGATATATAGCTCCAATTAATGCACAGAGCTACAGGTTCAGCCTCGGAGAAACCACGCAAGAAGTGATGGCCTGTACTGTTTTTACAAAAGCCTTCAGAGTTCTCCTAATGACACATGGAAAGCACGAGGACCACCGCCATCAAACCATTATTTCCTCTTTTACTTTCAGGTTCCTTAGTGTGACCCTGACCTCACAAAACTGCAAAGAATTTATTTTTCACATCTCACATATCGTCCTCTGAATAAGGGAAATAAACATAAATGAATGTACTAAACATCTAGAAGAGCAAGAATTGATTCCTGAGATAAAAATATGCCCTAGGATGTTAGGTATTTTTACTTAAAAATTATTTCAGGTTTGAAATTATGCAAAGATGTCTGACAAGAATTGCTTTTGGCTTTAGTGTTAATTTTGGAGCCTTCTCAAATGTAAATCCTACTCTTCTCTATTGAGCCATTTAGAAGAGGCAGTTAATAGATGCAGATAAAGGTAACAGGATCCCAAAGCAGCCTAGGCCAAAGCAAAAGCAGCATTTTGAGTGCCAACAAACTGAAAAAAAACCTGGAATACAAAACCCAGCTTTTACAGAAGTAATGAAGTTCTCAAAATGGAAGAGAGGCTATAGTTCAGCAATATTGTTTAAGGTCCATATACAAACACTTCCCTGGTAGAGGTAAAGCAAGCAGGGGGATAAATTTCCTCTTGATACTCTCCGCACTCCCTGCCATCTGTAATAATAATAATAAAAAAAAAGCAAACAGACCCACTCATTTTAAATGCAACTCACATACCTGAAGTAACATCAGACACTATTGAATTAGAACACAGTGCTCTGATGACTAGTTTTACAGTGGTTTGCTTTTTCAGCACCTTTCACAGCTTCCTGCTTTGTAAGTGATCTTCACTACACATTTTAGCTTTTGCCACCTTTAGCCCTGTGTCCTCAATCTGAAAGAGGCTCAAACGGAGAAGCAAAGATGACTCCCAGCCTACCATGGAAGTTCAACCTAGCTTATCTTCCCAGAGAAGCCTCTGTGCACTGCATCCCACGCTGCATATGCTGCAGAGACCTCCCTACACACATGCACTCACATGCCTTGCTCCAGAGCTGCTCAGGATGCCTTTACTTCAGACTAGTTTCTGCCCACTTTCTTTTCATTAAAAAAAAAAAAAAAATTTAAAAAAAAGGGGGGGCAAAAAGTCTCCTTCAAACACATTTCAGCAAAGTTATTTTGTGGAAATTAATCCATATTGACACAAAAAATTCTTCTGTGGTAAAAGACTTTAAAAACACCTAGGCACTGTATAGAGCAGATCTGCATTTTCTCCATTGACATTTACCAGAACTGAAACCAGTTATGACTAACAATACAGTAAATAAAGGACAAAACTACTTACTCCCCATCTAGGGGAGGACTGGGCTAACCAATATGGAATCATTTGAAAAACAGTGAACACTAAACATAACAGTATAATACAGCATCTTTTTTCACTATGGTATGGATGAGACTGCCTGTAGCATGCAACCAGTGTAATTTGGACTCTGAAAGTCAAAACTACTTCCAGCAAGAGCTGGTTTGCCCTCTCCTCCTGCCTGGGTTGCATCTTTAAGTTAAAAGTTAGGCACAGTAAACAGCCACAGAAAAACAACTTCTAGTATTTGCTAAACTCCAGTCCTTAGGAAATAAAATATTTTCATGGAAAACAAGTTAAATCTTCCTGAGTTTTTAAGCACTACTTTTCACCAGGAGAGAAGGAATTTTAGATAAACACTAGAGGCTGCACAGTATCCTTACTTCATCTTACACTATCATTCCACATGTTTTAATAGTGAAAAATTATCTATCAAAATAAATATTGTTGGAAGAAGTTCTAGTTCTGAACTCATCTTTTAAGTTTCAGGCTGTAGCTAGCCTGAAATTCTTATGTGCTACTTTCTAGGCTGGCAAGACTTAATCAAATGGTTAAATCTATGGAAAATTGAGACAACTAGGAAAAGCTTCAGTATGCATTAAGCACTGCAACACCTCATTTTTGTTCCAGAAACTATTAGGTGACAGCTTGGAGGAACAGCTTATGAAAACTTGCTAATCACATTTATATACTTTTAAATCTCCAAGTGTTTCTCACTGTTGGGTTTTTATACTGCAAGTTAGGGATGAGATCCAGCACAGTTTACAGCACCAACACACTTCTGTACTGTAGAATGAAGAGCTTAATACTGCCCGTTTACTTATGGGGATTTTTCTTCAGCACTATCACAATTCTACGTTACTTACAAGTTAGGTGTAGTTTTAGCACAGTTTCATGTAAAAAGCAATATATGATCACCATCTACTTCTATGTTTTTGTCTTCCTTTTTCTTTTAAATAGGAGAACAAAAGCCTTCGTCTTCATTCTCATTTTCTTGGCACAATTGGGGTTTTTTTGGGACACTGGGACGTTTTGTAATAGCAGACAAAGGGTAATTTGCAAGCAAAGGTATTCCTGTGGCACGCCAGGCTATTTCTCTAAGGTGCACTTAAGCATCAACGCTCATTTGAATGGTATCCAACAGAAATATTTCTTTTTAAGACCACTTTTTTTTCAGTAACTGACCTTAAGACATTGTTTTCGCAATGTCTGGTATAGAACGCAAATTTAGAAGTGTTCAGTCTTACAGTATCAGTATCACTAATTTTGTGTGCCTACAGAAGACTTCTAGGTAATTCTAAACCATATATATTATAAAAATATCAAGATGACAATGGGGCTTTACAGTTTTTAAGTCTGCCAGTAAGAAAAAAATGGTCCCAGTACATCTGATGGATTGGATGGGGTAGTTTGTTTTCAGAACTACCCTACGAATCTTTAAGATTTAAGTTTTAAAATAAAATTGAAAAAAAAGCTGTGGGAAGTTCATTTGAAGTAAATGGAAAGACTCCACCTTGCACTGAAATGAATACATCTGGTCTCTAGAACTGTAAATCATACTTCATGTCTACTGAAATGAGAGAAGGAATTTGGGTTAGTACCAAGCAACTCAGGATAAGTTGTCTAGCTGGATACTAATGATGGGAGTAAGTCAGAGTTTGAACAGATTCTGATTTAAGATACAGATAAGTGGATTTGCAGTAATCTAATTAAGATAATTCTCTCCCATATCTTAAAATACTTTTCAACTCTGTCCCTGCTACTGAGCTTTATTTCTCTACTACATGAAGGTAGTGTATCTTACCACATAAATACAGTCTTGATTTTTGTTTTTCTATCCTTCTCTCCCACCCCCTTGTTTTAAGGAGGAAAGCAATCCAGTACTAGAATTCATATCAATGTTTAGCTCACCTCTTTTTGCTACCACTCCACCTGCAATTATCTTTCCAGGAAAACAGCAATGCAGAATGATTAACATTTAGTACCATTTATGTCCACATGGGAGTGCTAAGCATATATAAAAATGTCAGTTTACAGAGTTTCAAATCCACGATCATTTCTGGGATTAGGATTCAGCACTTTAGCATTTCTTTAAATGCTAAAAATAACCTTTTAAATCCAGGTTTAAATTTAGGTGGGGCATTTAAGAAAGCTTGTTTCATAAATGCAAAGTTCCAACAGCACTTAAGTCATACTGATACCCCAGGTGTACAAGTGGAGTGCCTTTTTTTAAGTGTCTGGGGCATTCAACATATAAATGCTCTTCAGCAGAGAGGAGCATCTTATTTATAGTCACAGTACAGGTGCAGCTCATGTGACATCTGTAAGAAAGACTATTCTAACTCAAGGGAAAAAATAATTACAGTGATATACTACAAAACATTTGGTATATATAGCCCCCAAAAAGCCTACAATCAAGTCATCAGTATGCTAAGTGAAGTCCAAGTTTCTCCTGTTCTTTTTACCCCCTGCAATCCTCTCTCCTTTTGGGATGAAAACATGTTTTCATCTTCATAGTGTTTATTTAGAATGATCACCAAGTTCTTACAATTAATAATTTCTATGTACTAGCTGTAGTTTGTATTGGATAAACTACTATAGCAGTAAGCACTAGCATACACCATTACTTACCCCATTCATCACTTTACATGCAGGCCTACAGTCTTTAAATACATTTTACCATCCAAGTCTGCAAACACAATTTAAAACTACTAGGAGAGAAGTGGGATTTTCTGCTAATTAAGCACATACCCCCTTTTGAGGTCTTTGATATTACACAGAAAATTTAAACACTTATGGGAGGGCCGAGCCAGAACAGCAATCAAGTATTTTGAGCTAGGGTTGCCATTTAAACATTACTATTATTACAACAGAAGTTTCTATCAAATTGAGCAGTAGAATGAAAGCTCACACTGCCCAAAAGCAGAATCTTTACTTGGTTTTATCACTTCCTTATTTTAGTTTTTTTTTCTTCTAGAAATAAGCATAAGTGTAAAAAACCCCAACACCTCATCCTGCATAAAGAAATTCTACTTTGCAGATGTTACAGAAATACCACGAAGACCTGGTGGTGGTGATGCAGACAATGAGCTGCCTAGCCTATCTAACTATTTATTATGCAGCCATCAGATGAAAAACATTGTTTAAGCTTTACTTTTGCCTACACCTTTTTTTAGCATGTAATTTTCAAGGCATAGTTACCACTCTGCAACTTCTAAAAGATAGTATTACTACAAGTGGCTAGTGACTTAAAATTACCATATTTAAGATATCCCAAAGCTTAAAATTCAGTTTAAAAAAATTATGCTCTATGAAGTAGTATTGCTATATCAAGTATCTTGGGAAGATTTATAGACTGGCATTGAACAGATTCATTTATAATGATACAGAAAAAGGACTTTCATATAAATGTTTTGATACTGGCTTTTCAGCTACTCCAGGTCTGCCAGGAGCAAGGGAACAGAAACAGGTATGCCCATACACACAGGACTTACAGGGGTGTGTTTTAAGATTCCAAGAAGCTGATTTTAAACAACAAAACCAAACATGAGCAGAATTTTTCTTAAGCTAAGTTTTACCAAGGATGTACTGTAAAGAACATTGTTTATTATATTACTTTGATAATGCACAAAAATATTTGTAAATGCAAATCAAATTATATTCTTATGTACAAGTCACAGCAATGGATCTCCTTAACTGAAAAAAAAATGTGAATACTCTATTGCATTTTGTAACTTTAACTGGACATACTAAAAACAAGTTGCCATTATTTAAACTATGTTCACACTTCTCACTCAGATCAAGATATTCCTAAAATAAGCAGCATTTTCTTTATATTCGTATCACTTCAACATAATGCAGTTTTATCTTTGCTATGAAGTTTTACTGAAGATTTGAAAATAAAGCTGGAGTTAACTTCAGAAATGATTACAGAACATAAATGGTTAAACATGGTATGCTAATTTTCTACTTTGCTTTCCCAACAATACAAAACAATGAAAACCAAGGAGAACCAGGTAGTTGTTAAATCGTGGTTTTGTTACACCTTTGTGTTATGGTAATTTTTTCACATTCTCAGGCAACTTGCTTAAATAGCCATTTTAGTTGGACTAAAACCCTGGGAAAACAAGGAATCTACATGTTGCATGTGAGTTCTACCACAGCGTCATTTAATATGAACTGGTTTTCAATAATCGTTGAAGAAATGATACTATTGTAGTAGGCATTCACCTTGGCACCCTTCTGGTTGTTTGTTTGTTTTTTTTTTTTTTATTTATTTTTTAAAGTCACAGGAATGTGTGCCAACAGGTAAAATAAAGAAATGTAATGCAGAACTATGGCTCTCAAGCAAACTTGCTACATAATTCAGCAAGATATAGCTACTAAAATTTAAAAGTTTATTTTAAATATAGCCCTTTTTTGGACCTGGCATTGTATTCCTCAAGCAGGTGAGATCTGTAGGGCTTTTGCCTGAATTAAGAACTGTATGATCACTCTTT
>NW_008584840.1:10586-38911 GCF_000691845.1 Merops nubicus
CCAATATATAGTTTTGTTTAGTGTATGTTTAACTACACAGCATTGTGTGCTTTTGTGTGTCTATGCATGTACATACACCAATAGGCACTGTATAGCTATATACACAAGGTCAAACTTCAATTAAATATTTAGATTTTGAAACTGTCCTTTTTTAAAAATAAAATTTTAGACTCCTTGAGCTCTGATGTTACAAGCTATTCTTAATTTGCAAAGTCATCAGGTAGCACAACAGTTTAAATATAAAATTACTAATAAAAACGTAAAAATTGGTATATATTTGGTTAATGGGAGATAATGGTGGTAAGCAGTATTTTAGGGTCTTAAGATGTACCCACAGAGTGTAAAAAGAAAAAGTCAAGACTCTGTTCCAGCTGTACGAGTCCTACAAAGGCCTTACCTTCATTAGCAAGAATAAAGCAACAAACCACTTCCCAGAACTGTGTTAATTTTTTTATATATATACCTCAGTACGCCAGTATTGTGCCTTTACATTTAGCATGTTTTTGCCCTTACACACTCCAGAACTCTGAAGATGAGATTTTTGGGTGCTTCTGTGGATGAGTGATAGTTAGTAATGAAAGTGTTAACGTGGTCTTTGGCACCGCTATCTCATTAGTAAAGCAAAGTCCTGCTCCATTTTTTCTTTAATAAAAAAAAAAAAAATCCCATCAGTGGTGCATTCTGTTAGCACTGAAGAGTAGAATAGGTCTGTACAGCCTGATGGTAGAAAAACGTATGAAATGGCAATAATTGTGTCTACAATTGTCTTTCCAATCAATTGCACAGAAGATTGGTCCACTTCTTCAGTTACAGTGTAGTCCTCTTAAGAGCTTTGGTTACAGCATTAACGTTTTGGTATAAAAAAAACAAAACCCAAAACCACAACACAAAACAGAACAACAACAACCAACCAAAAACCAGAGCAGATGCTTTCTTGCTTTTCTTCAAGTAGATTTTTCATTGTCCTCTCCTGTCTTCTGAACCCGTGAATACTTTTTGCATGAAGATTTGAAGCAGCCTGGAGGCCAAGATATTGGCCAGGAAAAGCTGCAAGGAACAGAGCCTTGCACGTTCTTCTCAAAGAAATAAAATATTGGGTACCACCATGCTCGAGAGAGAAAGTTTGTCTGCGAAGAGACCTTTAAAGTCTGTATTGGCACAAGTAGGTGAAAAAGAAAAGGAAACAGACCATCAGTTTACAGCACTGTAATCAATTATGCTGAGTCAAGACAACTACAAAGATGCAATATATTTGCATCTATTTCTGCAAAGACAAGGTGCATGTAGCCTAGAAAAAAAGTATCCAGATAGCATATACATCACAGACCAAACATATATACTACACACTGAACACCTTTAACATAAAGGGAAGCTTTGTTGCTGTACAAAATGTAGGAAGACAAAACACTCAAATCTTAGCAGTCCTTTCAGGCATGCCACATCCACTGAAAAGTAGACTAAAATGGCTTGAGAGCTATGCTCCTGCTTGAAAGTGTTCTTGAAACAACTGCAGCAGATACCTTCTGAGCCCTGTATTTTTAGGGACACTTACAGAACTGTCACAAGAATTCTAGTATGGTCTAGGTAACTTAGGTTAGTCAGGGATCGTATTATTAAACTACTGTTTACTCAAGCTTAGACAAACAAGGGCTATTCTATACATCAAATACAGCAATAAAGCCTTGAAGTTAAAAAATTAAGCCAAAATATCAGGAATTTCAAGAATAAAAGTAAATTTTGAAATAAAAGGCCCATATCAATAAAGAACATCTTAATCCATTAAATATTTACTTAAACCACAGTAAAGCAAAACTCCTGACCCAACTTCTTTAGACTTCAATATACATCAACTTCAGCAATAAAGCCTTAAAGTTTAAAAAAAATTAAGCCAAAATATCAGGAATTTCAAGAATAAAAGTAAATTTTGAAATACAAGGCCCATATCAATAAAGAACATCTTAATCCATTAAATATTTACTTAAACTACAGTAAAGCAAAACTCCTGACCCAACTTCTTTAGACTTCAATATAAAACCTCTACTTTTATTTTGAAATTAAGAAGTAATTTTGAGCTTTCAGCAGTATTAACAAACGCAGGCCATACACTGATTCTAAAGGTATTTGCCACTCACCTTTTCATTGGCCATCGAGTGGTACCACCAGAAAAGCCGTGTGGTGATATAATAAGCAATGATGACGTCCACGGTATAGTGCTCATGAGCAACAAGGATACAAATAATGCCAGCAGCACTCATGAGCCAGCAGATTAAGTGATACCACCAGAAATGACGTGGGGAATCTGCCAAATAAGAAGGTGATGGGGAAAAAAAAAAAACAACAAAAAACAAACAGAAACACAAAAGCCATATACATTATTATATCAATCCACAAAAGGAAAAACTGAGCTGATTTAATTCAGCTTACTGAATTTTAAAACTTATTTATAGCATATTGGTGTAAGAACCCTGTTTTGACAGAAAGCAAGACTACAGAATTATGCAAACTTACTGAGCTCTTTGTAAAATGACCCAAAAAATGAGCTTACAGTTAGCACTGTCACCCATTTTCTAGTCAAATGAATTACGTTTTCCAGTTAAATCACTTCTAGGGTATGGGGTGCCAGGGAAGAGACAAAATTGAGGCAAGGCGCACACTATGATTTAACTTTGTAAAAAGAGCAGAAGTTCAATACACACATCTATACTCAAGTAAATTTACACTCAAGTAAACTGTCTGGAATTGATATAACCTGAGCAGAGATCACAGATTATACAGGAAGAGACACTCCTATTTTCATTCCTAGGTTTTAGCTGCTTTGCATGAAAGCTCTCTTCCGTGAAACAGTAATACACTGTACAGGGAAGTACAGTATGTGAATTTATACCCTTTCATTAAAGATTAACAAATGGGAGCAAAGCTGTTCTTCAAAATGCATTTAAGCCACTTCAGTGGAAAAGTTCCCCTGCACTTCTTTCCCCATTGAAAAATGCCTTGGGTGTCACAACAACCATTCATAACTTCTGACAGGCTAATGGACTTCATTTCGCTCGCAGTGGGAGGTTTTGGCACTCCTTGCCTTGTGGAGCAATGGTCAGCCTGTACTTTCACAAACACCAGCAGAAAGGTTACTGATCTTAAACCTACCCAGTAATAGTTTGAAAAGCATGTGAAGAATAGTTCCTGTAGGAGGACTTAATTTTGGTGCAGGTGTCAAAACAGTAAGATTTTGTAACTCTCCTCAAGACATTGCAGGTAAATCTATATCTGATTTTTTTAAAAATTGAAAATTATAGTGAGTCAAGTAATCTCAAAAAGTTGAGTAACAGCCCCAAGCAAAACAGACATTTATATTCTTAGCCTCAGTATAACTATTATGGGAAAAAAAAGAGCTGGAGTGCCGGGGAATAAGTAAAGAAGCAGCAAAGGATGAAAGTAATAGAAGAGCACACCAAAAGAATCCACTAAGCCAGAAAAATACAAAAAACTTTCACAATGCATCTCCTACTGAAGACATATCATCAAAAGAGCAGAAAGGGATACTAAACAACCTGTAATTCAAAGCAATTCTACAGCTTAAGCCCTTGCTTAGATAACATTTTGCTAATTATACATAAGGCAGAAAAAGGAAAGCTATACGTTCCTCATTTATGGAGCACAACTCCACTTACTTAAATATATGCCTAACAATTAGGCAGCAAAGGGCTTATTAGGAGAATTTCCACAATTCCTCCAGAGTCTTATGAAAGAAGTATGTGAGTCATACTAGCCCCAAAAATATTGGGTTATCTGCCTCTTTCCTGGTATTAAAGACTAATAAAAGAGCATGTGACCAGCATCAAGCTGTGACAACATACACAAAACAAGGCAAACAACAAATGTATTTTTCCAATACTATGATGGCAATTTTGATGAGCTACACGTGCCGTTGCCCCATTGCCATTCTTGTAAAACAATGTACACTTTACAGAACAGACCTAGGCCCAAGAATCAGCAGACTATGATCAGCATCTTAAATCACTGTTTGGAGTGTCTCGCATTGGCAGTTTTGAAGTTTATTGTATTAAACTGGCATTTTTATATTGTGTTTAAGGCAGAATGCAGCACTGCAACACTTCCTTTCCTCAACATTTTATTAAAAGAAAGGTATTCAGCTAATGCTGGCTTGTCTTATTTTTGCTTCAGTATGAATTACACATTCCCATCAGCCAAGCTAGCATTTGCATAGTTTGGGACACAACAGTAGAAGATTTCAATTCCAAACATGAACTTTCTAGAAAGAGAACTCCCCACTATGCATTCATGAGCAGACAAGTTCCCAGGGCAGAAGCACTGCTTACCACATATCAGATTTAGAAGTTAGTGCTCAATTCTCCAAAGCTTCAATCAACGCTGTGTGTGCAGCACAGATAATTTGTCCTCCATGCCCCATAGTAATGTAAAGCAAAGGGGAAACTGTAACCCCAACTACGTCTTCTGTGTGCTTGCCAAGTTTTTTATCAACTCCAAGAGGCCTAAGTAGGAGACTAACAGAAGACCTCCAAGGAACACGAATCACCTTTACATTGGTCACAGTAACTCGTCTACAGCACACTCCAAAAAAGCAACTTTGATTCTGGATGTACTCTAAGTGTGCAATGACACTGTACTCAAGCCACAATAATTCTTTAAAATCTAATGTATATCAGCCAACCTGCACGTAGCTAATTTGCAAAATTAACTACAGTATGTTTTACCCCAAATTTGAATAACCTGTCAGTTAATAAGAGCTAGCTTGCTTCAGTCGACCAATAAACACTATATATAAAGACAGATATGACATGTATGGGAGGTTTGACCAGATGACCTCTAGAGGTCCCTTCCAGCCTAAAACATTCTATGATTATATGTCTAGACACATTAAACCCTTAATTAAAGCCCACACCACTTTTTTTTACACCCACACTCCATTTTTAGTCCAAGTTATGATTTGCATTTCAAACTACATGTACAGCCTGTGTACAGCTGACTAGTAACTTTGAGGGCAATAGTTTTATATGCACTTGTGTGTTTTCCCAGTACAATGGATTTGAATCGTTAAAGTGTATTGAAATACCATCACTTACACTCTTTGATGAACAGGTAGATCAGAGTTAATACCACAGTGTGACCACTGAACAGGAAGTCTCCACACAGGATGTGTGATCCAGTTATGGACAGACCGCCACCAGAAATCAGTCGCAGGATCCTCTGAACCTTTGCCTGAGAATCTCCATTCAACTAGAACACCAGGAAAAAAGGTAACAAAAAAAAAATATAAGACACATCATAAGTGACTGGAGTAAACTTCTTGTCCAACCTATGTGGAGTCAGGGAGACAGGGAGTAAAGGACACAAGTTATCTGCATTTTCTTTGGCTCTCTTTCACATTTTCTTAAACAAATAAGCATGCGTATCAAAATTGACAGGTGCTAAAGATCAGCTTGATAACACCAGCATTCTATCTATGCTTTCCCAGGCTATTTTAAAATATGCATTGTATGAGAATGAGATGCAGAATATACTGGAAAGGTAAACACTATAGCCTGGTAAGGTCAGGTATCTCATGATAGCCATCGACACAACAGATAATACCCATTCAAAACTGGTTCCAATACAGTAGGACCTTTTGCACCGCTTCTGACATTCTTTGTTTACAGGACAAAAACCTCAAACTTGCATAATTTTAGATTTGATTATCAATTTAGTCAGGACTTACTCAGAATCAGGATTATTTTTTTTTAAATAGCTTTTGATTTCTTATCAATACTAGGAAAACACTCAGTTTCACTTAGATGCTTAAAGATTAACTCTGAGGGGAAAAAAAATAAACAAGATTAAGAGGTAACTGAGTTTTCCATAATCAGAAAAATATTTACATGGTACAAAAAAGAAAATCTAGAAGAGCTATCAGGTTTTTCAGAGTTCAAGTAACTTATCCAGTTTTAATGCTAGCAAAATGTTCTTTCAGCAGAGATGTTTTAAGTTTTCCTTTGCTTACATTTTCCTACCCCTCAATACACCATCTACTACACAAAGTCATTTCCCAAGTTATTAGAATGAAACAGTTCAGTCCTTAAAATAGTGGTACATAAAACTCTTTCATATAGTTACTGATTCATAAGAGAAGCAACTCATCTGCTATATTCCTAAATTGTCCTAATGTGAAAGAATAAGACTGAATAGACACCATGCTGTAGCTCAAGACCAATGAGATGGTACCCAAAAAATAACAGATTTATCCCACAGGCAGACTAGCAATATTTTTAAGTTTCAAAATTCTCAGTGAACAACCAAACTGATTCTCACTCTCTCAAGAGCACTTTCAGTGCAGCCAGCATGATACAGTTTGTTCCAAGACAATTATATGTCTATAACTTTTGATTAGTAATGTAAAATGATAGTAAGAATTCCTTTGTCCCACCACTTAACTACACTGACAAATTTTCTTGTGGAATATTCTTGTGGAAATATTAGCATGTACATATTTCTACTTGTATAAGCTCACTTACATAGCTGAACTTGTTTTAGTCACATTTATATAACTTTTTCAGGTTGGAAGCAGAGACAGGCAGCTGAATTCAGGTAGTGTGATAGCTCTTGAGAAAACAGTGTGAGAAACAGGACAAAGCACACAGTAACATGGTGGGTTTTTAAAAGTACCCCACCATGTAAGAACAAAATATTGCTGCAGTATTAGAGTGATTAGCTTGAGCTTCAGCAGTAAGTTAACTAGTTTGCTAAAAGCATTATTTCAACATAGGTACTCTTCTTCAAAGCATCCTAACTGCATCAACAGCTTGAGGCTCTCTCTGTATTACACAACTTTTGGTTTATCCCTTTTTCTGAAGACATCAACTGAAAGTAATATGCGTTATTAAATAATGCCTGGAATTTTGTCTTCTGTTTGCTCTGGTGAGCCATAAGGATTCCAGCAGAGGCTAGGGCAAGACTGAGGGGGCAAAGGGTCTTACCTTTGGTGCACACTGAAAATGCATCCCAGGCACAGGTAAGGTGGTAACGTACATAGTGATACAGCGGTACAGGTACAAAGTTCCTATTATAAAAAAGAACCTGCGTCCCACTATTGATCTGCAAGCAAGGGAAGGGGAGAAAAAACCAAGACTGAGTACAAAGTTCACATGTGGGATATACATGTAACAGTTAGGGAGCTCTAAGCTTTATTAGATACCTAAATCCCTAGAAACAAGAGCAGCTCTTCCTGCTGCTCTTCACCACGCTTCTCTAAACTGCTAAAAAGTCTTTCTTCAGGTTTTAGTCCTGCTAGCTCACAATAGCACATCACCACCACAATGTTCCCACCAAAGCAAGCTAACAATTCAGTGTGGCCTCTGTCTAACTTAGGTGTGAAGCCAGGCAGTTTTCCTCAACTCAGTGACCTTCTTTCTCTTTAGTCCCATATTATAACCACACACTTGACTTAATTTGTTTACTTTAAGCAAATGAAGACAAAGGTAAAAGCTTCTAGTGTAGCTGTAGAGGACAATGGGTTCCACCTCAAATTTGGATGACTATTTTTTTTACATCATCATCATGCTTCCCCCTGTTTAAACACTGCCATATCAGTAAACACGCTTTGAAAAGCCCAGAATAAACTTTACTAGTACAACATAGGTGTCAGAAACTCAGATTTAAAAGATATTATTCAACAATCAGGAGAAACCTGGTTCCATATCCAATATGAATGCTGAAACATTCTCTAAAGAAGTTATCCCTCTGTCATTTTCCTGCCAGCCCTATTCTACAATATTGCTACAGATTCTACTACTACAACATTTCTTCTACCCAAAGTAAAAGTGGGAAACCAACATTCTAAAACCATACAGCAGTAGAAGAAATATATATACTTACTTGTATCTAAGAAACAACCACTGGAATATCCATAACCCAACTAGTATCATTCCATTTATTTCTGATACAGAAAAAGCCCATTTCACACGATCAATGTAATCAAAAAACTTGTCAGGCAATGGAGGGCTTAGCTCCTTTGGAGGTACTCTCTCATGGACCACAGTGATCATGACAGTTGTTAGAATCAAGTTGAAGAGAGCATAGACAAAGGCAATGCCTGTTTTCCACCATTCCAGAGGAAATTTGTTCCTAGACTCAGCAGGCATAGCAATTTGGATGTAATCAGGATATTTCTTTGTTGTTTTTCGCAAGCCATTAGACAAGCCCTTTGGTTTGCTAGTGCCATTTTTGTTCTCTTCACTGACTGAGAGAGTAGGTCGTGAGTAGCCATTGGAAGTGTCATTGTTTTGACCCTCCATATGCTCTTCAAGCTTTGCTGTCTCAATGGTATTCATCCCCACACTGTATGGCCGAACCAGGTTTATCAGTGACCAGTTTATGGGTTCTTTGAAGTCTGTTATTCCTTGAAGTCCAACAGTGCTGTTCCTAGATGATTTCTGATTTCTGTAAAACTCTAAAAAGTGTCCATTGTGCTTTCACTGTTCAGATACTGTAAAGCAATTGTGAAGATAAATATTTCTTTCCCCTAGAGCTGTAACATCTGGAAAAAAAAGAAAAAACACACAAACAGATACTGAGGACCTTCAGAACTAGTAAAGTGACACTGAACAAGTATCTTAAAAATGCTTATTCTAAGTTCCATCCAAGTTTACTTACGTATACAGTCCGAAGGCAAATTACAGACAGGTGGTTATTATGAAATAATTCAAGCCAGTTCCTTCCGAGTAACTTGAGAAATCTCTGATCAGTTTAGGAACTGTTTTGGGATTTTTGTTAAAAATAAAAAAAAAAAGAAGACTTTATGATTGTGACAGCACAGTTCTCAGAATTAAGACCAATCCATGTTTGCAGCTATATTGAATTTTACTGCTTAGAGGCATTCCATACAAAATATCTTTTTTCAACCCTAGGGTTCCTACAGATATTAACATAGTTTGTCCACAGAGATCAGGCAATCTTGTTACTCCAGGTGATAGCACAGAAAACAAGGGTACTACAAGATTTTATTTTGTAAGGCATAAAGTAATTTAGATTCACCTAGATAATCTACCCAATGCATAGCTCCATTGAGTTTTCTTGAATCTAAATGAGTATTTAAAAAAAAAAAAAAGTAAAAATGTGTCTACACAGCTACTGTGGTACCCATCAAATTGCATCTGAAACTTAGAGAACTGACAAATATACCTCTGGATTAGAGTCTTAGTTAAGGTAACCTACATGTAGAAGAGACTACAAATGGATCTGTGCTTGTCCTTTAGTTAACTGAAAATGTCTAAATAGTTTTGGGTTTAACAAGAACAAATAGCAAGATCCATTATCACACAGGATTTATTTTAGGCTGTGTTTGCCAATTCAGTAAAATTCAATTTTTTTTATCTACTGAGATATGTGCATACGTTTTATAAC
This sequence comes from Merops nubicus, assembly GCF_000691845.1. Lineage (NCBI taxonomy): Eukaryota > Metazoa > Chordata > Aves > Coraciiformes > Meropidae > Merops > Merops nubicus. The sequence goes on from NW_008584840.1 coordinate 20,001, forward strand.
AACATTTCCTACACAGAGAAGGGAATATAGTTCACCTTTACAGAACTGACATTGCTCTAGTTGAAATGAAGGGGGGAAAAAAAAGAGATTAGGACCCCTGCTTTCTTCTTTCATCTTTTCCAAATCCTAAAGATGAAAGAGCATTTGAACTGCAGATGAACAATAACCTAACAACCTAAAAGTAGAGTCGCACTCGGGTTTTTATATTAACTTATTAAGCATAGCAATTATAGCTATGGCTTGCAGGAAAAAAAAAAAAAATTGTTCCTTCCTGGTACTTTTAAATGGATTGTAAGGCATATTGATCTACCATTTCTGATGGCTCATCAAGATTATTTCAAGCAGAGTGCATACTGTGGTCAAACCTGTTTACATGGATAGCTCAAGGTGCTATGTATCATCTATCAGTGACCTGTAAGAACATAAAGGTTCTCCTTTATAGTACCCTTTCAACCTGTTTTTCTGGTATTCTAAAAGAAAGCAGAAACTCTATTGTTGGAAAAAAATAAACCAAACAACAAAAAACACCATAAAACACCACCACTCTGCTGGAGGCTTTCAGTCCCTTGATGCCAATCTGACTGGTCAGAGAAGTGAGATATAGAGCACTGACAGCCTAACCATCCTCTGTTATAGGCTGTAAAAGGAACTCCCCAGAAGTACATAGGGTTTTTCGCCTGCTTCTTGTCCCCAATTCACATATCCATCCAAGTCCCCCTGAGGGGTGCTCTTTGTAGCTTCAATGTTGTCCTTATGTTAATTCAGGTAAAATATCCTATTGCTTCATTTATTGAACCTGCAACACCATCACAGCAAAGACAGGAGATGTCCACAAACGGCCCAGTAGCAAGCCTTAGGCTTCCTCAGTAACCAGGCAGCCATGCTCACAGCCGGCCCTCTTGCCGATGCCTAGGGTCTGAAAACCACACCCAGCCCATCCAAGCTATGGAACATCCACTGGGGCAGACTCAGACTCGCACAAAATGGGCCAAAGAACTCCAAAGGATAAATGATAACACTCAGCTTTTAGAAACAAGTTTTCTTTCTGGAACCACTTCAATACCTTCTAAAATACACATACAATACACCAACAACAAACAGAACTTCTAAGTTTGCCATATTACAGCAGCAGTTACAAGTTTTTCCTTGTGGCAATTACAAGAGTGAAAGAAATGCAAAATGAGCAGGGGTCCTAATCATATATCCTGAGCTTCCACTTGCTCCCATACATAGCTCTTTTACTTTTCTGCATCCCCATTTGACTGCCATTCAAAAGAAAACAGTTGAGATGGGGTACAGCTTTCAGATACATAAGCAAGCACATCTAGCTCTTTATGCTAGAGCTTAAAAGTAACAAGCCATTTTATTTAGCTTGTTAGTCATCCAATTTTCACATAAAGGTCATTTTCATATAACATTAACCCACAATTGGTGTTTCTCATCCAGTATGTGCAACTTCTGTAACATTTCTCAAATTATTTTAACTTCCATAAAATTTATCCAGGACTGAATAGCTGCAATTGGCACAGGCCTTCCAAATATGTAGGTCTCAACCTGCTGTTCCAAACACCAACAATACTATTGGAACAAGAGTGTCCCAAACAGAAGACTGATCTACTCTGGCATTAAGCAAAGCTATATACTCATACACAAGATGTAAAAGGTTTCTAAGCAGTAGTGGTTTTAACCCTCATTCACTTTTGTTACGGTTGGCTCAAACATTTGATCCAGCTGTAATATATTCTTGTACTTGGTAGTTGCAAATAAAGGCTCTGTAAAAAGGACTGCAGGAAAAAAAAAACCTACACAATTGCAGAGAACATGAAAGAAAGTTATAGTATGTTGTCATTCATACCACACTTAAATGGAAACAACTGTTACCTAGTTTGTGGGTTTTGCTGAGATTTTGCAGTTCTCTCACTGAGGATTACTAAAGTACCAACAGAAGCTGTCGACTAAATTCCTACACTTACCTAGATAGAGGGGGAAAGCTTCAAGATTACCGATTATCAAGTTGTACAATTAAAACTTTACAAGTTCCATGGAATTCTGTTTCTTCACACCTCTCAATTATAAGAACAGTATTAGTCTCCATTTTCCTAGCATTTAGTATTCAGTGTGTTCCACATCAGTGCCAGGTTTCTGAAACATTATGTCTCAAAAAGCACAAAAAATACTCATACCAACACACATGTAAACATGTAGATTATAAATAAAATATATGTAAATTTTTCCTTAAGAGGAAAGGACACCAGTGACTACCTAAGCAAGAGGAAAAAAACCCAAACAAACAGAAAACACACAAACTAACACCCCCAACACAAAATCCAAACTGCATCTTTGAGCTCTTATTATTTTGAACACTGTAGAGTATTTTTTCTTTAATCATGTAAAGGCATCTTCAAACTCTTCAACGCTTCGGTCTCCAGACTCCAGAGGACCACATTTGCTAACCAAGAGTTGGATACTTTTTAAAGGCGCTTCATATCCTGGCACCAGGACAGGCTTTACACTTTCCTCCCAGATATCTACCCTCATCTTTTAAGAGCCAAGGTCACAGAATCTGTTAAATAGCAATTATTTGTTACCTTTTAGTGCTAGAATAACTCATTCTGAAAATAATCCACAAGTATATGCCATAAACAAAGAATTTTACTTCAGGTTAACAGTTCTTTCCTAAAACAAAGGTTTTCAGTCTCCTATCTGTAGAATCAGAAGTGATAACAGAATAATTCAGTTTAGAAGAAACCTCAGGAGGTCTCTAGGCCTCTGGCCAAAATCAACTATGACATCAGATCAGGTTGTTCAGTGGTCATCCAGATGTACCTTTACCACCTCCAAAAATGCAGTCTCTCCAGGGAGCCTCTCTCACTGCATGGCTGTTCTCCCAGTGAAAACTGGCGTTTCTTGGGTGGTTGTTGGTTTTTGTTTGTTTTGTTTTTCTACTCCCCTCATCCCCCCATCTACTTCTTTTGCATCTACCTCTTACTACAAGTTATGCCTCTCTTGTCTCACCCTCTGTGAAGAGCCTGGCCCCAGTGCTGCAGGTAGCCTCCTTGTAGGTATGAAGGGGCTGCTGTTAGGCCTCCCTGAGCTGCCTATTATTCAGGCTGAAGCAACCCAGCCCTGCAGCCTCCCCTCACAAGGCCTGTGCTCCAGCCTCCTGACCACCCTGATGGTCCCTCCACTGGGCTCGCTTCCAGTTTGTTTTTCCTGGATCAAGGATCTAAAAACAGACACAGTATTCTAGATACAACTAAGAGATACTGAGCAAAGAGGAATAATCACTTCCCTATAAATACCAAGTATGCTCCTATTAAATAGGGCTCCAGACAGCGCTGGCTGCCTCCACTGCCAGTGCACATTGCTAAACCCCTTTTCAACACAGCCAAAAGAAATACTGATCTTTTCCCAACAGGCTAAAGACTGCCTCACAATTTCTTCACTCCAGAAAAATGAGATTGTCTGCCTACTTAATCCATCCTCCCCAAAATGAGTGTGTTTCAGTATTTCAGATCTGGGCAGAAAAGTCTGCTAACCTGAATTGATACTTAAACTCTGAATCAGCTGCTTTTGAACAAAGACATGCAGTGGTAGAGCAATTTTTTTTTTTTTTTTTTTTAATTTTGTAACATCGCAAAAAAATTTTTGGCTTATGTCCTTTTTTCCATTCATTAAAAATGGCTATTATAAACACTCAGCAAAGAGCTGAAGTTCTGTAGTACCTCAATCTTGTCAACTGACAAGGGCCAAATGAACCCTCTGGATCATCAAGCTTTTATGTAACTTGCTGTCTGAGGGTTTTGGGCTTATCACTGCTAATTCTTTTCATTCGGCTTTAGCTTTGCAGGCACTGTTGAAGAACCACTATCCAAAGCAAGACTCTTCTCAAAAAGCAGCAAGGTGTCAAGATTTGTTCAGAGCCTAGCAGCACATCTGACATGCCACATCCTTCCTGACTCACACAAAAGCTGCAGGTTACTGGCCGTGTGGTCATGGGCTCAGCACAGAAGGTAGGAATGTTTTAGACTGTTTTGTGAAATCCTCCACCTAGCTACTGAGAATAAAGGTTGTGCTTCATAATGGAAAGTCAGACCCAGAGATGAGTCACTACTTTCTGTACAGGGTGGTGAGGAATCACAGTGACTAATGTGTGCTTTAAAGTTACTCTGCTACAGCTTATCAGCCAGCAGGCAGCTAGAAGAGGAAGTCACATACTTAGAGTAAATTTATCAGTGATACACCCTAAAAATATTTGTGCAATTATCAAGAAGATAATGCCTGTCAAATTTTTCCCCTGTCCTATTCCCAAAAAGCAGCAATGCCAACTGCAAAATAAGAGTTCACATTTATGAGAACAAACATTTGTTGCAGCAATAAGAACTCTTTCTATTTTAGCACTGAAGTATACACAGTTTCATACCTCATAACTCACATTTAATGAAAGTCTAATAGAAGCTTTAGTCCTTATAAGGCATATAACATTAAAGAGACAGCCATTAACTATAATCCTCAACTAGTGATAGCAGAAAGACACCAGATGAATTCCTAGGACAGGGCATATTTAAAAATTATTAATATTGTACTGTAAGCTATTTTCACATATCCCTCAGTTCAGCTGGCACATCCATATTATGCATCACTACATAGGAGCAACATTTGCCATGTTCAGAGGCTCAGGCAGTGAAAACATCCCTTCATAGAAGCACCAATCTCTCTCCCCCCTTGCTTCTTATCTTAGCATAACCTGTATATACATTCTGACCAATGTTTTACCCCATGCCAATGTTAAAAATCTAGCACACTACACACTGCAGCACAAATCAGGGAAGAGTCACTCAATACCTTCTCCTCTCTCCCCCCTAAAAAATCCCAGATAGTTTGCAGCTTGCTCATCTCGGATGTAGCTGCCTGGAAGTTTCATGAGTATTAGTTAAAAGGGATGACACACACTCAACACATGCTCTGTTATTGATGGTAAACACAAAGATTGGCTGAAACTGATGATGAAACATGATCTGCTCCACTATTTTGGTCTTCCCATCTACCTTCTTGCCACAACTACCAGTTCCTAACCTCAGCTACCACAAAGCAGCAACAGCTTAAAGCTCTTGCATCACAACAAACATCAGTAAAACAGAGATGGGAGTACTCAAACCTCTTTTTCAAGGTTTGTTCACAGACTAAGACAGCCAAATGTATGTCCAGTTCATACCGAATATTTGTTTCCCTCTCTTTTTTTGCAGCTCTTTATGCCACATTTTCAGAAGTAAAACCTGGTAAATTTAATTGTAACACCAAGAAATTAAGATTACTCTGTGATTTCACTGACTATAATGATCAACATATACAGATGTTTATCTAGTGGATTAGAATAACAGTACAGAATCCTTCCATAATATATTAATCAAGCTCTAAGGTGGCAACAATCAAAATTGTACTGTTTCCTATATGTAACTCAGTTTTTCACTGATATTCTACCCATCAAGTTTGAGCACCACACAGTTAAAACTGTTTAAAAAAAAAGTCATCCCAAACTAAGTGTCCAATGTAGTCCCATGGTCTTCCTTAAACTTGTTCAAGTGTTCCATTAACTCAGGATTTTCTATTAATAGTTGAAAATACTTTCCACATTATGCTGACAAGAAAAAACATTTCCTTTTTGTATTATTTAATTAGTCAGGGAAGAAGACACTGTTTAGCTTTAAATACTAAACACTTAAGTACTATGCACTTCAACACTTCCTTCTTCATTTTTGTTTCTGCCACAGACTGACAACCAGAATACACATTTCCTTAGAATTCTCTCTTCTCCTGTCTGGCACGCTACCTCCCCACACCACTGGGTATTATCACTAAATAAGGTTTCAAGAGAATGATAATGGTGGGACAGCAGAAGAAAAGAATTGCAAGTATCACTCAAATTGTGTCTGCAGTTAACTTTTCCACATATTTTGCTGTCTCCATTTGAGCCCCACCCCACAGGTCAGAAGAAGCAGCCAAGAATACTATTCATGTGTTTATACTGTGCCTCACAGAGCTACTATTTACCTCACTACTTAAACTAAACATCTTCAAAATAATTCAAACCTCTCTGTATTATTCCTTGCTGAACTGCAGCCTTTGTTAGGAAACATTTTCTACACTCTTGCATTTAACAACCCCACACTGAACATCACTGCAACAACAAAAATCTTTCTATAAGCTTCTCATAAGGGTTAGCATAGAGGTCTTACTATTCACAACAACCCTTTGATTTATTTTCCTTCTCACCTTTTAGTCTGAAAAGCTTATTACTTTAAGGCTTTTCAAAAGGCCTTAAAAAAACAAGTTAGTCACAAAGGACCTAAAGAACAAAGGTAGTGATGCTCAGCCCAAATTCCCATTTACTAAAACAGCAAGATTAAAACTTTCTGAAAGCAAATGGCCAAACATCATCTTTACCATTCCTCCTAGAAAAACCATTACTAGATTCTCTCATTGTAGCATTAGACAACTGCTTTGTACCATCTACATCTTGTCCACGTACACACAGTATGACTAAAAAGGTATAAATGAAAGTAATAATCTAATCACTGGAGTTATATTAATCTTATCCTACCAACTGGTAAAATCTGGTGTAAAGTACAGAGGTTACTCTGAGTCTATATAGAATGCTTGTATAATACACTGTTCCACGTATCTTAGGAGCAGCTTCCACCCCATAAGCTACCTGTTACACCCATGGAAGGCTCCTAATCATCACTGAACCTGTTACTTTTCAAGTATAGGAAAGGATATGATCACTCAATCTATTCAAGCATGAATGTGAGGTTGAAATACTAGCTGGCCAATAAAACTGTCTGTTAAATGGCAATTGCATCTGTTGCACACTGTGCTCCAGCTGAATATTGTTTGGTTTCTACTTATTTCTTTAGAGCCTTGAACAGTGACACTACTATCACTTTAAATTTTCAGTCAAGATACTATTTCCACAGTAAAACACAGAAGTTGGAACCCAAGTCCAGTTCTGACATTATCTTACTGTCCACGACAAATTTCAGCAGGGGAAGGGTGCAGAAAACAAGGGGTGATCAAACAAGATGTTTCTGAAAGCACATTTGGAAAAAGTTATTTCCAAATAAATTCCATAGTTCTTGGACATGTTTTCATGTGAGGTCCTAGAGCTCCAAAAATTATTTCTCTATGGAAAGCATTTTATAAAAATGATTCAAAAAGCATTCTAAGCATTCCTATCCCATGTCCAGCCAGATATCTATATATACACACACTGACTTGGGAGAGGAAAGGTAGGACAAATAGGTGTCACAAAGACTAGCTGAAATGTGGAAAGACAAACATAAGGTGACAAACAGATTCTATAAACTGTTCCCCCAAAACACAGTGCAGCAGCCAGAACTGCAGCTGGCAAAACTGTTTAAGAGAAGTCAGTCTCATCTCTAGAGTCACCAAGACCAGTAGTGTTGTGAACATGCTCCAAGTAACCATGGTACACAGTAAGTGATGAATCACCTAATCCATGTGATCAGTTACTAAAGTAAGGGAAGAACTAAGTGTTCAACTGCAAGTAACATCAATTTTAAAACAGAGGAGAATGCAGAACTCAGCAAAATTAAGGCATAGTAAGAACAACTATTTTGGTCTACCAACTGGTGTCTGCTCATGAAGAAGGCCATCTGACTACATATTGCTATTTCTGCTGTGCTCCTGCATGAATCTTTCTCAAAAAAATATCAAAAGGTATTTGCATGTATCAGCAAGGACAGCTCATATGCTGGCTTTAGAAGTGACCTTCTAATTTTAGGGCAAATTGACAGTCTGAGAGAATTATTGTCTAAAGCAGGACTTGAAAGCTAAACGCCATAGTGGCTTGGATTTCAAGAGCTTTTATCAACATAGCACCACAGTTATCCAGGCCATTTGTTAAGCTAGCTAAACACAAGCCACCATAAGAGCTTGCAGAATCCAGCCTCTGCTAAAGTCAGCTGTTGGAGGAACTGCTGCTGCATGGCCATTTCTCAGCTAGAGCCATTGCACATGCCTCTGGCTCTCAACCACTCTCCTTGGGGAGAGTATCGTCTTGCCAGGAGCAGGACAGCACATCCAAATATCAGTGGCGCCAATATTACCCTAAGAACTTACTTCTATTCTAGAAAGACAGCAAAGGGCATGAAGGGAAGTCTCACAGGGAGCTAATCTAGAAGGTCAGGCATGGCACTTTCATGTGGTCACTGCTTTAAAAAGTAGGTAAATTCACAATTTCATAGCTATGTAACTGAGGCACAGAAGATGACACCTTATCTCACAGCGTGGCAAGGATGATACTAAACATGAATACCACACCTTGCATAACAGACCTTGCGTATTAAGAAACACTCCCACAGTAGCAACTACAGAGCTGTGAAGGAAAGACAAAAGCCCTCTAGACTAATGCAAACCAATTAGAGGGAAAAGACTCATGTACATTAGGCTACAACCCTAACATCCGAGTTGTACTAATACGTTAATGACAACTGGTGCAGCCCAAGATGATGGCCTGAAACATTGTACGCTAATCCCAGCTCATGCAGTCTCTTAAAAGTGCTTTATCAAGACAAGATAGAAAGTTGGGTCTGATTCAGGACTTGCTGCACAAGCTGCCACCAAGAAGGGCAACTTTTCTTCAGCTGGAAGCACAAGTCACGCTGGGATACTAGCAAATCCCACCCTGAGTTAAACTGCTCCACTCCTCTCAGGGCAGCCGTTTCTTCGCGCAAACAGTCGACTATGCAATTTTAAGTCATTACAGCTCAGTGTTCATTTTATTTAACTGCATGAAGTACAGTTCTATTATATTTCTAAATAAACAAAGATTTATGGATCACAGGTAACCCAAGTGTAGGGTGGGTTTTGTTGTTTTAAAAGAGAACAAAAATAATTTAAGTCCCAGATCCAATCTATTTCCCTCCCCCCCCCCTTCCTAATACTTTGACTTGTAAGATGTTAGTTTTTTTCTTTTGGATTTTTATTTTTTAAATCATCAAAAAGTCTTTCAATAATATGTATGTACTAAAAAAGTTTAAAGAAGCTGTCTAAAAGAAGTCTTTGTATCACAAGAAATGCAAAATACTGCTCTGGCATAAGCTACAAATCAGGTTAGAATTCTGCAGTTTAAGTCTTTCAAAATGCAGGACCTATGCCCTACAGTAGATACATTATCCCCTCCTAAAAATTCCTGTGTGGGTTCCCATCATTCAGTATCTCACTCAAGACAAAGCACACAAGGAACAGGTTTTCTATGTAGTAGTGTTAGTGTTCCAGCAAAGACTGGGAAACAAATCAGCCTGCAAATCATGTCCAGCCTCTGAACAAATCTGATTTCCTTCTGTTTAAGATAAAGCACATTGTGTGCTGCCTTTAGGTACTCAGATGTGTGGGTCATAAGCAGAACAGGAGTGTCACATTCTTTGAGTAAAGACAACCTTCCAAAGCCAAAAATGTTTCTTCCCATTCTTAGGATAGTTATACTGAAGCATACACTCAAAAAAAGTTCCATCATCTTCAGCTCTGAAATAGTTCAATTCCAAGAGAGAAATTAACTATCCTAGTCTAAGAAGGACTATTCAGAGAAAGCTCTCAACTTCCCAGAGTCTCCTCATGCTGGACAGTAAAATTTATGAGAATTGAGACTCCCCTTCTATGGGACAACAGCAGAAGCCCTATGGTGGCACAAACTGATCTCTTATTCTGTAAGGAATCAGAAACGCCTAGAGAGAGAATTCACAGTAAAATTTCTTAAGCATCACACTAGAACACCGAAAGCTCATACACACATATTGCAACACTTTCCAGCAAGAACTCAAGTTTCCACTAAGATTCAGCATTTGAGCTGAAGTGGGGACTTACACAGCAGGTCACTGGGAAAAAAAAACAAAAACAGACACACACACACCCCCCACAAAACCTCCCCAAACCACACAAGAACAAAACCCCCAAAACAACAGCCACCACCAAACAACTCGGGAACAAGTTACTGTTCAGTGTAACTATACAAACCATTTTCATCACACATACAGGATGCAGAATATCACAAAACAGGAGGGTGCTCAGACACCTCCATACTTTCTCCAAAGTAGTAACTCCATTCTGAACTGTTAGGTAAGAGGCTATATGTTTGACAGGTACCAACGTGAAAATGTTTTAAAAATAGCTTGATCATCTGCAAACATACTTCATGGTCCATGATTCTGTAGGTGTTGCCTATTTAAGAGGTAAACACAGATTAAAAAGATCTTCTCAGACAAGACTAGACTTAATTTACTAAGGCTGTACATTAAATATTAGGCCCAAACTGATTAAGCAGTTTTGATGCCTTGATCTCCTCAGGAAGAAAGTCCTGTTAAGCTAAGGTATAGATCAATTAATGAGTATATCTGGCCTTCAACTCCTCAAAGAGAACTGCTTCAGGGGAAGCACTTTAATCTCTTCCTTCAGACTAAGTCTGATGTTCTACTCATAATGAGTTTGTACCAAAGATGGTGAGATTTAGCAGAGAAACAGGCAGCAGCCACTGCATAGTTCAAACAACACCAAAGAAATGCTAAACTAATAAAGTGAAGAACTTTTCTAGTTGTACACATACTTCAGATTCACATACCTGGAATTATGAAGTCACACAGCACTGGCATGGGTGGGGGGAAGGAAGCAGAGGCTGCCTTTGCTCTTTAGCTTGTTAATCTACAAACTGTCCTAGATCTACAGGACTCATGGAAAGAGGAGATGAGAGATGTGGAAACTGAGTGTTTTAAAACAGCCACACTAGTGACAAGGCAAAAAAAAAGTCATCCTAAATAATGCATTTTCTGTTCCCAGTCCTTTACTCCACTGAAGCACACTGTTATAAATATATAACAAAAATACCACGTCCTGTGGTTTACAAGCCTTCTGATGAAAGGAGAATGGCTTGTAATCTGATTCTACTTAAAAACATTCTAGAATATAGCTATTAATGCATGTAGATTTTTCATGTTGCATTTTCAGCTATGCATAACCAAATCATAAGCTATGTACTATCAGTCTAACACCTGCAGAGTAATACAAACCATTAAAACCAGAGTAAGCATTTTCAGAATAGTAAGTGTTATGGAAGATTAATCAAGTTAGTAGTTCTTTGAGCAAATTATGTGAGGTCTAAGTACAACTCCTCTTGTAGCTGTCCTTGTAACTGCAATGCAGACTTTGATAATCAACAATCTCTTCTGCACACTACACACAACACAGTTAAATTCTGACTAACCTGGGTTGCCTTCAACACATGTTCTATAAAGTCTTGCAGTGCTAAAAGCTTTGTGTCCCATTTCACTACAACAGGATGCAGGGGGAGCATAGGCAGAAAGTGCACAGGCACGCACACTCTAAAAAAAGTTTGGGGTAAAGTAAAAACATAGTTCTGGTGTTTGCTGTTAATGCAGTACAATGGAACAGTGAGTTCCTGCTTTCCTGCAACTCTTCTCTACACTCCTTTGAGTTGAATGTGTCCCGTTTTAATGTCATTCAGTACCAAGCTCTTCAAATGTAAGAAAGGTAAAGAGGTTAGTCCAAACCCTATGACGTTTAAGAGTTTATTTTTAACTTTCTCTAAGTCCAAATAAAGAAAAAAGAAGGAAAACACACCAGAAACTGTCTGTGGGAACATCCATCCTGCAGAGTAAAACTAAACCAGGCAGCAACTTTGTCCAGTGACTAGAAAGCAGTGCACACAGGAAAGCATAAGCTGCCTGCAATCTGTAAATTATGCTTATAAAATAAAAAGGAACACTGCATATTAATGAAAAATATTCTTAGAACGAGAAGTGTAATTATTTAGATTTTTCTTGGAGATTAAAATTTTTTTAGCCCAACTACTTCAGCTTTGATATTTGACAGACATTATGCCTTGTCCTGTGGTTGGTCAGATGAGATTTAATACACCCTTCTGACTTGTTTAAAAACATCAGTACACGTTACTGACGTTCACCATACCCATGCACATTTTTCCACCCTACTTTATATAGTCTATGTTCTACACAGAGGAAATTACTACTTAAAGTGCTTATGCCTGTTTGTGCATATGAAAATAGCTTAGCCAAATTTCTAACTGCATAGAAGAAGCTAATGACCATGATTATAACAACAAAACCCAGAATTCTCAGTGAAGAAAGCTCACCATTCAGCTATACAGTGTGTGCAGTACTCAATTTCATGTCAGTAAATACTGCTAAGATGACTGTAGTGCCTGCAAATTCAGGATGCAATCACTGCAGTGGACTGAAGTTTAAACCCATAACACTCAAATCTTGAGTAAGCTGTCTTCATATTAACTTCCAGGTTCACTATGGCACCTTAGAAGGAGCAATGCCTTTAATACTTCTTGCTTCAGAGACAAACACGATGCCACAGCCCTTCCTCTCGGGACTTAAGTCCATCATGGAATTTAACACATTTCTAGAAAAGCAAAAACACTGAAAAGAGTTTGTTTACTACTTTAATGCATGATCACTTCTAATAGTCAATACAGGATTCAAACCATTACAAGTCAGTTCTCTTTTTCACAGGATGGGAAGAAACAACTTGACTTTGGAGAGCTTTCTGGCACATTTTCCACATCAAATACAGTTGTTTGTTTGGGGGTTTGGGGTTGTGTTCCTTTGTTTTAATTAAAAATCATTCCCTATAGCTGCACGCTACATAAACATACCTATGCAGTGAAACAAAACAGTTTGTGAAAGCACAGCAGACTGAGCATCTGCACTTCTTCAGTAACTGCAGCTCAGCAGTGTCTTAAATTGGCCTTGTCACTTATTAAGTAGAGCCAGATTTTGTGCTCATGAGCCTCTACAAAACCAAGGTTCTATGTTGGAGGACAGGAATGAACTCCTGCCTAGTGACACACTTGAAATGATATAGAAAAATCACAGTGAAATCAAATGAAGTTCATGCTTCTGAGAACACCACTGTAAAAGAATTCTTATAGATTAGTACAGCATTATGAAAATAGGAAAAAACCACAAGCTTTAGCAGAAATTGTCAGCCTTGTAATACACAGGAACTAAAAAGTAACGTGAATTCACTTTTTAAGGCTACAATATATTGGTAGCTTCTGTACACTCCTGAAATAGATAAATTACCAGAAAACAAACAAACAAACACAAACAAACAAACACAAACAAACAAAACTAGTTAAATACAAACTAATCCAAAGTAAATTCACACAGATTAATTTATCTCAGCATTAAAAAAAAAATAATTAAAAATCGCTGCCAAAATTTCAGTAGAAATGTTTCTGGGTTTATATTGGAATTGTAATACATAGATCTGAACTAGAATAACTAGCAGAGGATGAAATGCCAGAATTCTACATGAAGTGCCTTTTTAGCACTGTTAAAACATTAACACAGCATTTCAGTTTTTAAAACCTCCTTTTGAGGCAGAGGCAGTGATGGGAACAGTTTGCTTCGATACAGTCTGTGTTCAATCTCAAATGAACACATGGGCAGTAGTATTTGGCACCCTTAGAAAGCATGTACAAACAGCAAGTGCTGTTTCCCATTTACAAGGTTGAAGTAGGGCAAATAGAAGAAAGAAATCAGACAAGCTGTAATTATTGTAGAAATGTGTAAGAACTATTAACAAGCTATAGAATTATATCGTGCCCTCTGTGTGCAAGGTAGAATTAATGAATAAAAGGCACGACCTTCTCTACTGCTGTTCCTCTTTAGCAAGTTATGTCGCCTAAATAAGGAGGCTCTGTCTGCTCATTTCAATCTGGTCCACTAACCAACTGTCCAGCACTAAAGTGAACATAAGCAGGAACTTGGGTGTGTGCATAAACAAACATTTTGTCACTATTATGTACATTTTGCATAACTGAAACCAATTGTGAGAAGTCATTCAGCACTCGTCACACAGAAGGTTACGACCCGAGGAGGCTCAGCAGAATAAAAGCTCTAAAAAGAGAAAAACTAAAGAAACGCAAACTTATTTCAACAGGAAAATAGTCAGTGAAAGCAGGTGACTTCTTAAAGGACTTTTACAGATTCAAAGTGTTCTCCTAAGGATATACTGGGGAGGTAACATATCTTAACCTTCAGTAAAAGGAAACCATTACCTTCTACTCGAGGCTTTAAGATAGGTCTTAAGAGATCCAGGTTCTAGAAAGGCTCTGCCAGAGGCTTGTTCTTTGAAGCTGGACAGATTCCTGCACTCTGATAGGGTTACAAACTCCCACACATTTTACAGTTAACCAAGATTTTAAAAAGAAAACAACCAAATTGAAGTTCCAATATTAGGGGCACAAACACCAGAGCTCTGCACCTCAACAAAACAAAACCAGGACCCTCCTGTAGGTTACACTCCACAAATGCAAACTCCTTTAAGTTTTGTTAGTTCACAGTGACACTTTGCTATCAGAACTTGCATAAAGATGAAAAACTGAATAAACAGACTAGTATGATATAAGCCATATTAACACTTAAAACTTCATTCTTTGAACATTTGAATTTACAACAGTATCAAGACTGACCTGGGCCTAAGTTATCAACTGAGACTAGACAAAAGATCTCTCCCAAATGAATAAAAGTTACATAGCTCTACATGGGACACACTGGTTTATGCCAAGTAACAGGTAAACCTGCCTCAATCATCATATTTCACTAAGAACATTACCAACTGCCTGGGGAGTTTCTGAAAACCAGCAACTGCAAACTGCTGCAGGCAGTCTGTAAATTCTTGGATGGGGAATTGGAATGAAGAAACTTAAATATATTTAGTTTCCTTGTTTTGTTTTCCTGTTTCTTCCACAATGTTTCTCTCTTGCACCATCCAAGGATCTTTACTGTAATTGAAGATAATCATTACTTTTACTACAAACTTTTCTATTCAGTTTCAGCCATGATTTTAGTCTTATCCAGGAAACTGAATTCAACTCTTACACACTCCATTTAAGATTCAAAATTACTGCTATATCAGAAATAATCCTGAATGAATTTATTTTAAATGAAACCACTCTTCAGCAAAAGCATCCACTGTGTCAGTTCATCTTAAATCACCCATACTAAAGTGATGCAACTTTTCAAAACATTCAGTGCTGCACCCAAGAGGCTCAGCATCTTCGCTCACCTAGTCCACTTTGCATCAGCAACCACAGACACATGAAAACACGGTGAAGCATAGTGTCAAGCTTACTGCATTACACAGGATTCTAGTGAGCTTCAGCCTAAGGAAATCTGAACACAGAGAAAAGGAAACAGAAGACTAGAGAAGGGAGCAGCAAGTAATTAAGGCTATGAGTAGTAAGACGTTGCTTTGTGCAGCAGCAAAGCTCACCCTTTGGAAGCCTCACAGTTCCACGGATAGCAGGAACTTAGCTTTTCTTTACAAAGTTTATAAAGAGTAAGTGGAATGTCCTTGAAACTTAAACACAACAGTTGCAAGTTAACCTACACGAACTGGGGAAGGTAAGTGAAAGCAAGTCACCTGCTTTTTTGTTCAGGTACCTTCAAGAGAACAGGATATGCTCCTTTTCTAGGGCTACACGTCTGACAAAAGGGTTCATCTAGAAAATTAATAGTTTAATATCAATTATTTGCTTTTTTAATGCAAAACTGTCTTGTCAGACTGAACACGAAGTTTTCCTGAGTAACCATGCTCAAGAATTATTTTGAGGATTTAGACCCAAAGATTTTGTTATTAAGAACCAGACTAATTCAACAGCTTCAGATACTATGACAAACTATTTTAATTTCTCCATCCATACAATAGACTTCAATATTTTTTTTAATGCCATCACACTACAAACAACAAGAGGACTGACACTTGACGCTGCATGTTTTGAAAGGGACTTAATACACAGTAAGCTAGAAGTTTTAGTCAGCAGCCACAAGCATGACCTTAAGGCACAGCAGTCCCTTTGTATTACAGATACTACATACATGTTTGCTAGAGGGCAACAGGTTTTCCTGAAGCCAATTTAATTTTAATAAACAGTTTAGTCCTACTAAAATTCCTACCAACAGCTATAAAGCAGACGTCCAAAAACAACTATATTGGTCAGGGGTACTCTACACATATGTCCACACTAAAGCTATTCTGGGGAAGAGAAATTGATAACAAAGCAAGTATCCTAACACAGGACACACGTGTGGTTATTAAAGTTCTAGAGCCTCACCAGAACAATCAGGTTCAGTACAGTTAAGGGGGAAAAAAAAAAAAAGTATCTTTCAAACAGGTGCAGAATGGACAAGAAAGAGCCATCTGTGTTACATAAAACTTTCCTATCAGAAGCTCCCATGGTCTTCAGTATCTGAAGGGACAGTGGTGCCTGGATGCCTGACATTCTTACTGTCCACAGCATCTTTGGGGACAGTGGTGTCCATGGTACAAACAATTCTCCCAGCAGACAGCGATCTCTGAAGACAGTGGATCTAGTGTTACATTAATCTTCCCAGCATCTGCTCAGACTACTGCAATAACATATCCATACTAAATAAATGTCACAGCATCTGTATTGTCCACTCCCAGCAAATAATATCAAAGTACACTGCAGGCCAACAGCCTGTCAAAACTAGAATAAAAATCCAAACAGAAGATGCAATTTTGTTACAAATACCACTAGGAGACTTAACTGTAGTGAGCCATTTCTTCAAAACCCTTATTCTAGATTCCATGATCCTTAAAAAAATACTGCTCATCTTTTAAATCCATCACTTGTTTCAATACTTTTAATTGTATGAAGACTGGAAAGTAGTGTATTGATTTTTAACTTCTATTTGGTATACTAACACACTGTAAATAAAGAATTCTCTGGTTTTAGAATGAAAAATGCTTGAGATTAAGTCTCTTACTCAGGCCTCCAAGAGACAGAGGTATGTATGGGGGTTTTTGTTTTTTAAAATTGATATGGAAATACCATGTTTTTCACAGTACTGCATTTGTGTCTACTTAAAATGTTACATTTTGAATTCAGAAGAAAACAAGTTTATGAAAACAGGATTATTAAACCCTACCAACCTACAGGGATTACAATATTACAATTGCAAGCCGCTTTTATGATCCAGAACAACAGATACCCATCAACATGCCAACCATGGCTTAATATTTAATACTGAGGGATACATAAAATCATTCTAGATTCCTATTACCAACTTAAGAGTAGAAAAAAATAATTCTTTGCTCTCTTCAGGTTCTCATTTCTCCACCAATTTCTGTACTGTCCTTGAAGTGAACTTACACAATCTCATCAGGGGCCTTTATCTACATACTATTGTCGTCACCTTATAATTTCATGAAGTTTCCCACCACCACCACCTTAACTTGTTCAAATATGCTTTGTGACTGCACATACAACACAGGGTACACTTGAATATTTTTCAGAAGGAGGTACAGCTATGTTTCTCTAAAATCAAACATGGATTATAGATTTTTACCGAAGAGCAATGTAAATCCTATCCAAAAGTGGAAAAAAACCCACAAAATCCCACAACATAGCAGCACACTGACCCTTCTAGCAAATTAAGTCCTAGATGATATAAATTAGGATAAAATAACGTTATTGGTTTCATAGAGAAAAAATATCTAAGGCTTTACAGTCTTCAAAAACCTGCCTTGTCAAATAGTAACACATAAGCAACTACATTAAATATAATAAAAGAGCAGTTTGGGTTTTAAATTACATTTAATAAATGGTTTGCCTAAAGTGAAGCTTGCCAAAACCCCTGTAAAGGCCTGCTCTCGCAGAAAATACTGTGCACCTGCTTGGTTTACATGAATAACTCTTTGGAACCACTCACCTATATAATTACCTGTGTATAAATTAATAGTTAAGCGGTTTGAGAACAGAATTTTTCTGTCTTAAAATATCAAATAAAAATATTAGAAATGGATTAAACTGAACAACATCTGGTCTACATTGTACTGTAGGAGTCCTATTATCTTGCCAGAAGATTATGCATTAACTACTTTTCAGAGTGATTTTGAGCTACATTTAGGCGAGAAACCATGCAATACTAAGAGAAACGTACTCTACCACTAAGCCAAGAAGTTCAGTTTAGGTGTACTTCAGGAAGTCTAGCAGTGCTACAGCAACAAAAGAACCCAAACAAACCCTACAGTAACACACCTTTGCAACCCCATTACGATCCTTACAGTAATTCCTTATCCACCTGAGCTGAAACCAGGGGTTTTGACGCCCCTGCCTGTTCCACTATACGTGGTGCTGCTCTAAGTGGTAGGCACACATTGCCCAAATCAAGAACATAAAACTTCCTAGCAAATTATGTATATTCCATGCATTACATATTGTCAGGAGAAACCAACACAGCAGGTGCCCTCCATAATTAGAGGGGCCTTCTCAGGAGGAGAATTAAATCTGTTTTACAAGGAAAGCATACATACTCTAGAAATGGAAGAGACCGCAAACGCAAGAGACCGCAAACGCGAGACTGCTCTTCCCGCCGACAGATCCTTTCACACGTAGAGGTCTTCTGTGGAACAGGTTCTCTATCTGTGGTGTGCCACGCTTTTAATCCACCTGTGCCGCTCCCAACTTACCTACTCCGCTGTATATGCAAAAGCTTGCGCTGCCGACAGATCCTCCTCTAAAGGTAGCTGTAAGTCTTTTTTGGAGCCTCAGGGCTCTTGGGTTTGGGCTTTGCAGTTCCGTCTGGCCAGACACTCCCACCAGTGAGGCAGCAGCGTGCAGAAGCAGCTAGAAAGTTTGCCACAATCTCTACCTTCCCCTGCAATCCGCTCCTCTCTCAGCCTCTCAAGACTCTTCTCCTCCTTCCTGGCGAAGGGGACCGGCTTTAAGGGCGTCAGCGGAGGCGACACTTCTCAGGGAGGCTTCCTGCCCGCAGCGGCACCTCAGCGGTGCCGCGCCCGGGAGCGCTGCCCGGGCG
>NW_008584841.1:0-1341 GCF_000691845.1 Merops nubicus
GTCTGTGCTGGGGGTCTGTCGGGCCGGGCAGGAGCAGAGCTGGGCAGTCTGGGCCCAAACCATCTCCACTCCCAGGCAGACGTGTACCGTGTGGGGGGGGCTTCTTCCACCTCCTCGCATCTTAGAGATCTTTTCCAACCTTAATGATTCTGTGAGTCTATGCACCACAGGTGCCTGGTTGTTGCTGGTGAGGACGTTGAGGGATACGTGGTGGGGTTAAGTAGCTGTACTTACAGCTAGCAGAGAGGATGCCACGGCTGAGACTTGAGCATGACCTGTCCTGTGGGAGTAGATGACCTCCAGAGGTCACTTCCAGCTTCAACCATTCTGAGTAGTCAACAAACTCTGAACCCCAGCTTCAAGCTCTGGTTGCTAATGTCTACAGAGGCCTGAGGGAGCAGCTCTTCCCTGTGAGCAGTGCTTGCTAGCGAGGTTTAGCCACCACCCTAACCCTAATGGAGGTCCACAGCCCCTGCCAAGTGTGCTGCTGGGCCCTGCAGCTGGAAGCTGTCTCAGACTCAGCCGGCATCTGTGCAGAGCGAAGATGTTGGGTGTGGGGTTGTAGGTGGTCTCTGGACCATACTGAGCTTGGAGCACGTGACGCCTGGTACAGACAGACCAGGTCTGAGCTGCACAGTCTCCATCCTGCTCACTCGTAGCAATTTGACGTGACCTTCTTTCTGTTTCCCTTTGTTTGCTCAGGACAGACACCAGCTCGTGCACATCTGTCCTTGGCATCGTGGCTGCACTCAGACGTCTGGCCTTCCCAAGCCCCCTGGACTTCCCATGCTGGACAGAGGAAATGTCCCCATCTCTGCTGAGACCTGATGGAGGTTAGCATGGGCTGTGGTCCACACACCCCTCCTGCCAGCCAGGGGTGGTCTTGTCCATGTCCCTGTGTCCCTGTCCATGGGCAGAGCTGCTGCTTTTCCCAGTGTCCCTTTGCTTCTTGTCCTGGATTCCCAGAGGCTCCTGGGGCCCTGTGGCATAAATAGAATGTGCAGAGGGGAGAGCAGGTCGGGAGGTGCTGGGAAATACTGGTTTGAGGGAATCCAGGACAAGAAGCAGAGGCTCCCGGGGCCCTGTGGCATAAATAGAGTGTGCAGAGGGGAGAGCAGGTTGGGAGGTGCTGGGAAATACTGGTTTGACTCCTGCTTTCCAAGGGACAAAATGTTGCCTGTCCCCGCACTGGGGCTCTATCCTCCTGGAGGATGAAATTCGGGCAAACATCAGCCTGCCAACCCTGTTGCCATTTTGTTTCAGGTGAGGTTCCTCCAGGCCTGCGAGGGCCCTGTGGATGTGCAGGAATTTGGGCTGGGTGGGGAGCGTTGAAGCGGCAGC
>NW_008584841.1:1407-1811 GCF_000691845.1 Merops nubicus
TGCAGCGTTGGCAGGCGGGCACCCGGTCTTGGCAGAAGAAGAAGGGCACGGTGGCTGTGCTGGAATTCCTGGGCTCGTTCGGCCGGGGCGCTGGCGCGCGGGGCGTGGGGCCGGGCTGGCAGCTCGGGCTCTCTCCTCTGTCCCTCTCCTCTGTCCCCCCTGGCTGCTGGCACCTTGGGTCTGCTTTGTTTTGACTGGTCTGGGGGCACCCGGTGATGGGCCAACCTTGTCCTTGGTTCCTTGTCCCTGAGATGTGGTGCCTCCATCTGAGACGTGGTACCAGGACCGGGAGCCACTGGGCTAGAAGGCTGCCAGCCCAGTCACACACTGGTTTGGGTACTGCTGGGAGTCCCAGCTGTGACAGGGTGACATGTGGAGTGCACCCGTGATCCTGTTCCCCTCGA
>NW_008584841.1:1892-2252 GCF_000691845.1 Merops nubicus
GGCTGCCCTGGGCCAGGCAGGTGGAGGTGGAGGCTGAGCCCCAGGGATGGCTGCGGGGCAGAAGAGGCGTTTCCCGTGTCTGGGATGGGGAATAATGGCTGGAAATCGCTGAGAGAAAGGGGCAGCCTGGCCTTGCAGCAGACGTGAGCTCAGCTTGGCTGGCCTGGGGGGCTGCAGGAGAGGAAGGCCCCGGCTGGGGCACTGCCCCGGGTGAGAATCCCCGGGGGCAGAGCTGCCCCGGGTGAGAATCCCCGGGTGCAGAGCTGCCCCTGCTTGGGCCGGGCAGGGAGCTGTGGGCAGGGAGCTGCTCACCCGCCCCAGCCCCGCCCGGCCGCGGCTCTTCCCCCTCCTCCTCGGGTT
>NW_008584841.1:2552-18229 GCF_000691845.1 Merops nubicus
GGGCTGTGGGCGGGGAGCTGTTCCCCTGCCCCCGCCCCGCCCGGCTGCAGCTCTTCCCCTTCCTCCTGGGATTGGCCACCGAGAGAAAAAAAGGGCCTTATTTGGGCAAAAAAGCCGTGAGCCGTGGCGGCTGCTCCTCCTCCTGCCCCAGAGGTGTGGATGGGCTGATGGCTCGGGCGTGGTTCCTCCACCCGCCGCTCCCTCCCGCTGCCCCGGAGACAATTCCACCCTGGCCCCGCGGCCGAGCCCTGGGGCTGGCAGAGGGGCTGGTCCCCCCAGGCAGGGCAGCTGGTTTTGTGCCCCCCAGGAGCCAGGGAGGTGATGGGTGGGCAGCCAAGGGTTGGCCCTTGGGGCTGGAGATCTCCTCAGGCTCAGGTGGATGGCGTGGACGGCACACATCGCTGACTGCCTGGTGGTTAAGCCTCTCTCCTGCCTGCCCAGCTCCCTGCTCCCTGTCCTGGGCTGCAGCACTGGGGTAGGACACCTAAATTGCAACCCCCTCAACTTGATCCCATCTTAGGCTGCAGGCAAAAACAAACAGGAGAAAGTGAGGCACAGTTTTGTCCAAGATCATGCAGGGGAAGGAAATTAAACTCGTCTTTGCCCAAAACTGAGGGAGTTCCTTTTCCTGATGACTGATTTCTTGGGGTGAGCTGCTTTGATCCCTGGAAATAGCTGTGCCAGGCAGGAGGCCTGGGAGATGACCCTGGGGCATCCATCTTTCATCTCCTCTCCTGTACCCTGTCTCTTGGAATTGCTGCAGATGTGAGCTGGAACTGGGGGGAGATGTTGTGGGTGAAGTGGGACTTAGCAGATTAAACTGGGTGGGAAATTGGGGTGGGCTTAGTGGTATTTTTGGGAGAGTGCAGTTGCACTCAGCAGGACTAGGTGCAGTGAAAGTCTCTAGAGCTCTAGGCCATCCTTTCTGCACCCCGGGAACACGTTTCCAGCTCACTTCCCACGCATTTGACAACATGGAACATGTGGAGGGATTTTTCCCCCCTCTGGTACAGAGCATGAAGTCTGCTTGTGCCAGCATTCCCCAGTCGAAATTTCCCTGTCTCTGGGAGCACTGGGAGACAGGCTGAGAGACCAGGTCCTTCGCCTGCTTTAATGGGAGCCTGGGGGTGCTCTCTGCATCCCTGCTCCTGGGGGGAAAGGAGAGGTAGGAGAAGCACCAGAGCTGCTGCATGGCTGCTCCATGGGGAGCAGGTGGGCTGAGAGCTGAGTTTCCAAAGGAGAACATGGCTCGTCTCTCTGTAGTTGTTTTTAGTGATTTCTTGCAGAATTTAGCTCTAAAAAGACAAAGGAGTGGTGTGTCCCTGTGGGCTAGAAAGGGTTTGTGGCCTTTCTCGAGCGGGGCTGGCAGCACAGCCCCCAGCCAGAGCTTTCTGTGTTAGCCCCCAGCTCTGGACACCACGGGGGGAAGGTGACGGGCTCACCCCCGGGCGGGTGGGATCTGATCCAGGGAGGTGTTTCTCACTCCTGGTAGCTCTGTTGGGAGCTCACTTGCCTCCCCCAAGCAGATCCCCAGAGCGATTTGGAAGCGTGTGGGCTACCAAGGAATGAGACTCAGTGTGCGTGTGGGGGAGCGAATCTGGGCCACCCAGGTTCCACCAGGACCTGAGCTCTTGGTGGGTGAGGAACATGCTTTGGCTTTGGGCAAACCTCTGTCTCTACCCTTGTAGCCCCTCTTCGACCCTCCTGAAGCATCCAGGGAAGGTCTTGACCGTGCTCCCGTGTCCTCTTTCTCGGGGCCCGGCGCTGTTTGCCCGTCCTGCCGGGGCTGCTGGAGGGGAGCAGGGGATTGATTGCTGGGATGTGGCAGCTCACGGGATCCAGGGCTCGTGGCCGCCTCCACGGAGGCGCTTGCGAGGGAGTCACCTGCCCAGGAGAGGGAGCCTGGAGCTCACACTTGGGTGCTGCTCACGCTTGGGTGCTCCCCAGCCCGGGAGGCGGCGGCGCAGCTCTGAGGTGCCCTCAGGTGTGGTGCTGGGCTCCGACTCTCCCGCTGGGAGGGCAGTGGAGGATCCTGGCTGCTTCCCTCTGCTCCGGCTTGGCTGCTGTGCAGGCTGAGCACTTCCCTGGGGATCTTCCCTGCCAGAGTCTGCCCCACCAAAATCAGCTCTGCCCCTGCTTTCAGCACACGCGTTTATCTGTCCCTGGGCTTGGCCCTCGGGCTTTGTCTCACAGCTGGGCCCTGTCCTGGACATCTGATGTCTCCTTTCCCCACGCTTGGGCAGTTGCTCCAATCTTTGGCTCCAGGCAGGGTTTGAGATCATCCTTGGGAAGCCTCTTGCAGCTGAAACTGGTGTGGCTTTACCTGGAGATGGCTGCGCTTTGGATTGCAGCAATGCAGCTCCCCAGATAACAGGGATGGACCTGCCCTTGTCCCACCAGTCCCTTGGCAGCAGCTGAATCTGTTGGCCGCTGTGCTGATGACTCTGCTGGCTCAGCATCCCTGCTCCTGTAGGGCTGTCCCTCAGAGGGGACCAGAGCTGATGGTACTGCTGGGCATTTCTCAAGGGGACAAGGGGTGTGGTGCCCTTCAGTGGGCAAAAGAAAAGGGCAGTCATCTGCTGGGCCTCACACACCTTTGGTACACAAACCCAGTGGCTGGAAGGGCTTTTGTGAAGGGTTTTGCTGGGTCCTGCCTCCAGGAGAAGCTCTGCACTGAATGCCACCTCCTGAGCTGGGAGCAGCTTGTACGACTGGGAGGTCCCCCTCAGCTCCCCCCGTTCCCATCCCTGCCAGCTTGAGAAGCCAGGTTTGGGAGCTGGGAGCTGGCCTGGCCATCCTCCCCTCTCTGCCCTCATCCCCTGATCTGACCCTGGAGGTGCAGTGCTCCTCAGGTGGGCAGGTGCTCCCCAGCTCTGGTCCTCTTGCCTGTTTTGGGTTTCCCAAGTAGGTCTGTTTTGGGGAAGGAGCTCCAAGAAAGCCCCTGAGCTCTGGAAGGCCACCTCTGAACCAAGGGGCTGGGTGGGAGTGTGGTTCCCCAGGATGGATCTGGGCCCTGGGGACACAGAAGTTCCCCTCTGCAGCAGCACAGGGGGAATCCAGCCGGGGAGGTTTGTGGGGCTGAGGACAGAGGTGGGAGCGTGGTGGCCCGTGCAGTAACACCTCAGCTCCTGACACGTGCTGGAGCTGCTCTGTGACCCGGGGAGCCCGGCAGCAGAGCAGTGCTGAGCTCCCAGAGCCCTGGCTGCTGGATCCACGGCCGACCCTCCAGCCTTGTGTGCATCTCCTGGGGATGTGGACCAAACAAACGACCTGGGAAACAACTTCAGCCTCCTCTGGCTGCCAGAGTTTAGCCAGAGACCTCAGCTGGGGAAGGAACTGCTGGCTCAGGTGGGCTGTGGTAAGAAGACCAGTACAGCATTTCTGTGTGGGACGTGGTACTTTATTGTAACAGCCATGCCCTGGAGAGCAGCGTGCTGGTGCCATGGCCCTGCAGTGCTGGCCTGTCCTGCAGGAACGGGGAGTACTGCGGAGCACTAACGGAAACGTCGTGGGAGGCTGTTGAGAGCCCCTCCTGGGAACTCAGAATCTGGGAACTCGAGTGGGGCTGTGTGGCAGTGACCAAGGCCAGATCTAGGACAAGATGGGAACGGCCTCAAGATGCACTAGGGGAGGTTTAGGTTGGATTCTAGGAACAAAGTCTTCCCTGAAGGGGTTGTCCAGGACTATCCCAGGGCAGTGGTGGAGTCCCCATCCCTGGAGGGGTTTCCAGGCCGTGGAGATGTGGTGTGAGGGACACGGGTTAGCAGTGGCCTTGGTAGAGTTGGGTTAATGTTTGGACTTGATGGTCTTAAAGGTCTTTTCCAACCTAAATCTTTGTATGATTCTGTGAATACCACAGGGCCCTGCCTGTGTTGCTTTGTGCAAGAGGGCCACGGAAATGTCTGTGGTGAGGCCAGAACATCTCCTCTGCCTCGCTTGAGGGGGGGACGTGGCACCTGCAGAGGTGGCTTGGTAGCTTGGGTGCCAGGTAAGGTAAAAGCTGCTGTGTGAGGTCAATAAATACAAAGACAGGTCCTGCTTGTCGTGGTTACGTGGGGACCGTTCCTAGGACCTGGCACCACTGTGCCTGGAGCACCTTTAGGCAGGACAGGTAGAGAGGGCTCAGGAAAAGAGAAGTTTTGGAGGAGTTCTGGGTTCGGTGGCGTGGGAAGGAATGAGGGGCCACCCAAAAGGCAGTAAAATGAGTTGAGTGGCTGAGGTGGCCGAGGATCCCCCAGTCCCACCAGCGTGTCTGTCACCAGGTGTGGAAACCCACCCGGCTCGGGTTGTTCATCCCCATCTCCCCACCAGCTCGATGCTGCCCTGCCCAGAGAGCCACACCAGCCAACCCCTCCCGGGCACACGGGCAGGGACAGGGCAGGGGGTGAGTTAGTAACACTGGTGAAATGGCCTCTGGCTGCTGCGTCAGAAGCTTGTGTCAGTGTAGGAGTTTCTCCTCCAGGTTTCCTGTCGGTAGAGCTCAAAGGTTCTGAGTGGAACTCCTCTGGGACCTCGAGAGGGAGGTGTTGGTGGGGGTGTGGGGATGGGAGAGTCTCTAAAGTCCTGTGCTGGATCCCACGTATAACTGGTAACAGACGTTAGCTGGGGGTCAGAAGGACAAACTGAAGAGACAGCCTGGAGTGGATTCTCCTGCTTTGCCCCTCAGACATTGGCTTGAGTTCAGAAGAAAGTGCTTTGGCCTCGCTCGGCTGCAGATGCCAGCAGGTCTGGTGCTGTGGGGCTCCAGCCCTAGGAGTGTCCCCCGGCGGGTGGGGAGCTGAGCTTGGGCTGGGCACCGCCACTGGAGGCATCACCTCCGGGCACTGAGGAGCTGTCCCTGGGGCTTCTCTGGGGTGGCACCTTTGCGATGCCCCCGTTCGGCTTCGTCTCGCCGTTGGTGCTGCCTGTTCTTGCAAACAGCCTGGAGTTCCTCAGGGTGCTGGCAGAAACTGCAGGGGTGGGGAATGGGGGGTTAGAAACGGTTCATTCACGTTCTGCTTCAGTGCAATGCAGGAACAAAACCACTTACGGTGCTTGGGTCTGGAGTGGACGGTGCTGATCACGGTGGGTATGGGTTGCTCCATGCTGTGGGGGAGAGGGCACGTGTTAACCTCTGCAGTGCCAGAGACAGGCCTGGAGCTCGGCCCGTGTGAGCTGGGCTGCACGGGAAGAGCCCAGTGCACAGCTGGATCAGGAGGGGTGACTCAACATCTGGGCAAAGCATCTTCTAGAGAAGTGCTGGAACCCTCCAGTGTGGGGAGCCTGAGGAAAACTCCAGAGCAAGAAAAAGGGCTGGACTCTGTGGGGGCTGCTGGGATCTGGTCTTTCTTTGACCAAACCTTCAATATCAGGCTCAAAGCCTGGGACCTTTGCTTTCTCCCTGGGTGTTTGGGTGCGTGCCTTCCTCTCCTCAGTCACAAGGGAGCCCAGCTTACCTGCTCTCTTCCCCTTCCATCAGCTTCCTGTAAGTGAGGATCTCCACATCCAGTGCCAGCTTGATGTTCATCAGCTCCTGATACTCTTTCACCAGATGAGCCATGTCCTCCTTGCTCTTCTGTAGGGCTTCTTCTAGCTTGACCAGTTTGGCTTTGGCATCCCTGAGGGCAGTCTCGCCGTGCTCTCCGGCCTCTTTGATATGCTCCTCCAAGTACAGGCACTGGTGATGCAAAGGGGAAGGGGGGTGGAGGTGTTAGGAGTGCTGTAGTTTCTGACCTGTGTGCCAGAGTTGTCACCCACCCCAGGACACACCTGGCTCTTCTGGGACACGATGCAGGACCTCAGCTTCTGGATCTGTATGTTCAGGTCTGCGATCTCCCGTCGGCTGTCGAGGAGGTGGCTCCCGTAGGTGCCCGACTGGGTGTTCCCTTCAGTGAGCTGTGGGAGAGACAGAGGGTGGGTTACCCACTGCTGTGGTGAAGGAACCTGTGAGGATTCCCACTGCCCTTGAGAAGAAACTCCTAGCTGGGGAGGAACAGGGGGTGTGGAGGGATGTAGGGCTTGTTCTCATGTCCTCTTCTGGCTGTAGCTGTGCTGGGTGTAGAGCACCCCAGCCCTTGGGGTTAATCACATTCTTGCTCTCTTTGGAGGAGGCACCTGTGGAAGGGCATTTGCATCTTAGGTGGGACAGCTGCCACTGGGAGATGTCCTTTCCTTTCTCCACTGACAGTATGGAGAGCCTAGAGCAATGCAGCTACCCGTTCACACGCTGGAGGTAGGAGTTGGTCGGGGTTAGCACCCTGTCCCTCCCTCCATTCCCAGGTGTAGTCTGTCCCTCCACATCTTGCTGATTCCTGTAGTTCCTAGGCTGGTCTCTCTCCCTCTTCTTTCCATGCCTCTCCCCAGTATCGATCAGATAAGGACACAAATACCTTTCTCCTGGTAAGTGCCTCAGCCTCCTCCCAGCTCCGAAAAGCCAGGGCTTCGTACTGGGCCCTCACTTCTTCCACAATTCTGCTCAGGTCCAGTTTGCACGCGTTGTCAATTCCCAGTACGACAGAAATGTCCTTAATTTCTGTCAGCAGCTCCTCAAGTTCCTGAGTAGCAAAGAGAGAACAGGACTGAGATGACAAAGAGTCAACAAAGCTACAAGCTACGAGAGCTGAACCCTGGCAGATGTGCTGTGCTTGGCTGTGCGACGTGGGGATGGGGGAGATCTCCTGGATTTTGAGTCTCTGAAGTTTGGAAGCTGGTATTTTCTCCATAAGATCCAGCCTCAAGCTAAGGTTTTGGTTTGGGACTTTTGGATGCCATCTGTTGAGTCTGACAAAATAGTGCATTTGTGCTGTATGGAGAGCTGGTTAACTGAGCTGATGATCACACTTCAGTATCTATCAACATTTCCTCTTGAGGGTTTTGTTCTTCCCTTTTGTGCTGAGGGCTCTAATCTCTTCAGAGGAATATTTGTTACCTTGTTTGCCCTGGACTCCCCTGACTGGGAAACAAAGAGTGCCCTGACCTGGTGATTCATGAGTAACAGAAACATCCCACCACTCCTCCAAACAACAGGGTTACCAGGGCTGCTTTCCCCACCAGTGTTTACTCCTTGAGCCTCTCTGTTAGCCCTGGTCAGTAGCCCTGTGAGAAAATGCACGTTTGTAGCAAATGCTTGAGCATCTCTGCCAGGGTTAAGAAAGCTGCTTTATTAAGGAAGGCTGAGGCTGGGATTTCCTTCTGATTCATAGCAGCACGCTGTGAGCAAAGCTGTCAAGCAAATTTTTCCTCATTTGCCCTTTGCCCGCCTGGGTATGTGTGTGCTGATGTCAGAACAACAGGTACAGGTGAGAAAATGCCTAACCTGAAACCCAGCTCTGGAGAGGAGAGGGCACAGAGGGGTGGGGGGGTCATTGCTTTGCATGAAGCATAGCTGTAAAACTAAAGCAGCCTTCTGCTGGGACAGCAGTGAGGAACCTGGAGGAAACTGGCTCAAGGTGATCCTCACAGCAGGATCTGTGGGCCTGTTGGAGCAGGTCCAGAGGAGGCCATGAAGATGATCTGAGGGCTGGAACCCCTCTGCTGTGAGGCCACTCTCAGAGAGCTGGGGTTGTTCAGCCTGAAGAAAAGGCTCCAGGGAGACCTTGTGGCCTTCCAGTATCTGAAGGGAGCCTACAAGGGAGCTGGGGAGGGACTTCTGACAAGGGCTTGTAGTGATAGGACAAGGGGTGATGGCTTCCAACTGGAAGAGGGGAGATTTAGATTAGGAATGAGGAAGAAGTCCTTCACTCTGAGGGTGGTGAGACCCTGGCCCAGGCTGCTTGGGGAAGCTGTGGATGCTCCATCCCTGGGTGTGCATGGGACCAGGCTGGATGGGGCTTGGAGCAGCCTGGTCTGGTGGGAGGTGTCCCTGCCCATGGCAAGGGAGGTGGAACCAGAGGATCTTTAAGGTTCCTTCCACCCCAAACCATTCTGGGATTCTATCTGATTTCCAGCTGCAGGATTCCTGTGAGTTGCCTTGCACCAGGGGTAATCTCACAGTTGCAGGGAACGTGGAGCTTCGTGGTGTGGTGCAGTCGGGGCTCGTGCTCTCGTGCAGGTCCTTCTGCCACCCCCTGCCTCAGCTTTCCCACGAGGAATTCGGGCATTCCTCTGGCAAGCATTTTACTTGTTTATACCGGTGGAATTTAGACAAATCATTAATATTCCCAGCACTGCCCAGCCTGCTTGGTAACATTTTACAGGCTCTGAGTAAGTGGCTGTGATCACTTCACCCTGTTTGAGCAGATACAGGCACGGAGCAGCCTTTGGGTCTGTCCGAAGGGCTGTGGGCTGTGTCCTTCCCCCCTTGGTGAAACCATCCCTGCCTGGGCACCTCTCATTGAAGTGGGAACAGAGCAGGTTGGGTTGGGTTAAAGAGCATCCAGCACCTCAGCCAGGTTCCCCACGGCTCGTCCTGGTTTGTTGTGAGCCCTTCCTCTGAACCTGAAAATAATGCTCAGCCTGCTGGAGGCCTGGGGCACTTGGTCTCCAGGCAAATGCCATGTGTGGGGGTTAGGAGCTGAGCCCCAGACCTGCCAGCTTGGGATTTTGATGGGAGTTCCTGGCTTGTACTGGGGAGAGCTGTGGGAGCAGCTTCCCTCCAGCAGCTGTGGGGCAGGAGGAACATCCTGATCACATTTAAATGGAGCTGGTTTAGTTTGGGACCTGCCTTAAGCCAGCTGAAGTTGTCTGCAGCACCATGCAGCTCCCCTGGCCAAGCTCTCATTCTGGTGGAGATCTGGAACACTGCCCCTGCTAGAGTGGAAGGATCCATAAAAATGCCTTTTTGTGCAGTAGCTGTGGTGTTCCCAGGCCACTGCCCCAGCTGCATTTTTACCTGCTCATAGATGTTTTTTTTCAGCTCCATCAGCTCTCGGAGCCCGCTGAGTTTGACCTCCAGCTCAGTTCTGTGCAAGGTGCTTACGTCTAAATCCTACAGGAGGTGGAAAGTGGAGAAGGAAAGTGGATTAATCAACGGTTTGTCCTTGAGTTTGTAGCAAGAAGCCTTTCCCATTGCCCCCCTCCCCAGCAAGTACCCTGCTTGTGGCTTATTGGCAGGTCCTCAGTGACACTGCTCTACAAGTAGGGAGGCTCCTTTGGGGACCTTTTTCCTCTGCAGGTTTGGTTTTGTTTTTTCTTTTTTGAGTGAGCACCTT
Source organism: Merops nubicus (assembly GCF_000691845.1). Lineage (NCBI taxonomy): Eukaryota > Metazoa > Chordata > Aves > Coraciiformes > Meropidae > Merops > Merops nubicus. The sequence continues at coordinate 11,681 of NW_008584841.1, forward strand.
GGTGGAAGTCTCCAAAGCAGCAGGGTGGAGAAGGAAACAGGCAGGGCTGGTCCATACCCACTCATCTTTTGTTCACCACAGAACACAGGGGTTATTGAAAACTCTGATGCCGACCACAGAAGTCACCGGAACTGCCCTGGCTGCCCGATGAGTGTCAGGGAAAACATGCAATTAGCCGTAGTGCTCGTTTGTGGAGAAGGTTTCCTCTGCCTGATGAACCCCTGCGTGCCTGCAGCTTTGCAGTGCAGAATGCCAAACCTGCCCTCTCAGGGGTGCTCGGGTGCAGCCGCCTCTGGGGCGGGATGTTTAAACAGGACACAAAGCAAACACAGTTACCAGCTCCCTGCCCGTCCCCGCCTCTGATGTCATCCCCAGAGGAGCTGTGCAGGGAGGAGAGGTCCTGGGAGAGGAGCTCTCCTGGCCAGGGCTGTGGTTGGGGCAGGCATGGTCTGACCCCCAGGCGCTTCCCCCCGGGGCCGTGGGGCTTCTCTGCAACCACCAGTGGCCCAGCCTCACTTGCACTTGTCCCGTGGCAACGGTGACTGTTCACCCCTCTGCTGTCCTCCTCCAGACCTTGGCACCCCACCAAGCAGCTGGAGTACCAGGACTCTCAGCTGAGCCTGGACCATCTTGCCTCTCCAGGCTCTTTTGTGACTACAGAACTGGTGCAGAGCCCACCTAGACGAGCAGCTTCCCACACCACTGACCTTTTTGAGCTCCATGAAGGTGAACTCCATGCCACTGCAGAGGCGAATTTCGTCCTCGTATCTACGGAGAGCAAAATAAAGCAGTAAGGAGCTGCACACAGTGAAAGCCTCTGGGGTGCCTAAGATTGCCTTGCCACAAAAGGTGTTGCTGTCAAAGCTTTCTACTTCTGCTGTGATGTCTCACCTCCTTGATGCACACTGGACAGCAAGGAGAGAGACCTCACAGGTGTAGGCATCTGAGAGGATACCAAGCTGCCACATGCCAGCTGCTCTGCAGTAGCACCCTGAGCACTTTGAGTCTGAAGAGCCCCAGAGCAGAGAGGAGGCAGCTTTAATTCTAGTTTAATCTGAGGGCTCAGCAACCTCGGGTTACCTCACCACAGAAAGAGAGAGCAGGGATGGAAAATTTGGGTTGGTGAGTTGTTCTCTGTGAAACCCAGTCACATGCCTGAAGATTCCTAAATTTTCACCCTGAGCCTTCCTCTTTCCTTCAGGTTTCCTCAGCGTTTAGTTTCCAGAGTCTGAGAGCCTGCTCAAGGAGAGAACTGGCTTGTGAAAACTCTGGGAGTGCTGGGCTGGTGTCATAACTCATCCTAAACGTAGCACAGTTTGTGAAGTGACACAGGACCTGGCAAAGAAACCTGTGGAGAACAGTGCCCAGGGAGCAGAAGGTGACAAAAGCCAGATGGCACAGGGTGGAGTCGTGGGGGCTAAATGTCCAGCAGAGGAACCAGCCCTGCTGGTGTTTACAGAGGGGCTTGGTAAGGCAGGACCAGGAGAGCAGAGACAACAGGGGCACGTGGCCAGCATCAGACCCGAGAGGGTGGCACAGGGAGCACCCCAACCCTCCTTGGCCCTTGAGGTGAGGATGTGGCCAACTCTGATGCTGCAAAGAGCAGGGATCTGACCAGGCCACAGGGTCTCTTTGGTGTGTGACCAGTGGCAGGAGCATTATGGGATGGGTGCTGGGTATCTCCCACTGTGCTGCTGGCCACACCTTGGCAGTGTTGGCCCTTCTGCTGGGACTGGAGCAGGCTGTGCTCCCTGGGAGGCTGTGGCTTCCCCTCTCTCCCACCACACCTCAGGCCCCCTCATGTGCACGTAGCGTTTCCAGGCTGTGAGTAAAACCTTTCAGTGCTGCTTAGAGGTGTCACCAAATGGATGTGGGGAAGGCTGAGAGGTAAATGGCCCCTCTAACAGAGTGATGATGCGAGAATGAGGAATGACAGCCCTGTGCTGCTGTTTGGTGCATCACCACTCCAGTTACTCTCGAGAGCCTTCCCTGCTGTTGTCCAAACCTTTAGGAGAAAGAAGCTGTGCCCAGGAGCAGGAGGAGGTGTTGAGAAGGCAGCGCAGATCTCACTGGAGGGCAGGGGGGTAGGTCACGCTCAGGAGCTGACCTGAACTATCAAACCCAGCTCCCTGGAGCTGCTGCTTCCTCAGCAGAGGGGTTAGGGAGGGGATCTGACAGAGGCACTTCTGCAGTTCTTCCTGAGTGCCCCAGTGGAGTTAAACTCGCCCTCTCCTTGCCTGCTTTTACAAGGCCAGGTGGTGTGGCCAACAAGACCTACCTGTCTGGTTTCTCTGCTCTTTGCCTGGAATGTTAGCCATGCTGCCAGCAACTATGTGCTTAATTACAGCCTGCCACTCTTCCTTCATCCTCGCTGCCTCTCGGCCGGGCCCAGGCTGCCCCAGCCTGCCGAAGCAGCTTCACCCCTCGCCGGGCGCTGACACAATCTGGTGCAGGGAACAAACACTCCTGGCTGGAGGGGAGCAGCCCAGCCAGCCAGACCCGCTCACCGCACGGCTCCGGAGGGACCCGGCGGCCGGGACGTGACTCACAGGGGGATGGAGCATTCCACAAACACATCACAGCGTTTATCTCCTTGGAGATAATCCTCCTGCAGCCGTGATCCATCCCAGATCCATCCCAGCTCGAGTCGTGCACTCAGGACACACTTGAAACAGGCGTCTGGTTGCCTTGGGCTCCTTCCATAGGCAGGGAACCAAGCCTCAGGTAGGCTACATTCCTCTCTGGATGTGCCTTCAAGACTACTTTAGAGTGAAGAGCTAGTGGTGGGATGGATCTGAGCCTGATGGCATGAAATTAAGTCAGTCTTGCTCTTGTGGAGCAAGAAAATGGGGCAGGAAGTAGCTGAAAAGCTGCTGTAGAGGTTGAAGGTGAAGGAGTGTTGAGTGTCTAGTCTTCAGGAGGCAAGATCTGACTGGATCTCAGAAATGGATCCCTGAGGGCTATATGCTCCATATTTTCCTGCAGCATCTCCCCAGTTCCACACCAGAGTAGGTCAGCACAGACAAAACTTCCCTCCCTTCTCACTGCAGTGGCTCTTTGCACGTGCACATCACACATGTGGGGAGCTGAAGCAAACACCAGTGCAGATGTGCACCTCTGGGCAGTCACCCTTGTTTGGTTATGTTTTGGTATTTGATTTTTAGCTTGACTTCCTACAGAAGCAGGGTTTGAGACCTGTGCCAGCCTCCAGCCTGCTTCCCTGTCCCCTCTCCGTTCTCTGCGGCTGGAATTACCCATCAGTGGCCACCTAATCTGGGGAGGAGGAGCAAGTGTCCCAGCTAGTTAGATCCCTGTATGATCTTTGGAAAGCAGTCCCTGGCTGGAGAAGATGGACTGACTGGGGCCTTGCAGGCAGAGGTCACATCCTCAGTGCTCTGCCTGCTCGGGTGGTCACCGTGCGCGGGGCCCGTTTCGTCTGGAGCACACAGCCTGGGTGAGAACACAGCCAGTTAAGTTTGCCAGGGAGGTGATTAGGGGGAGGAAAAGCTAAAAGTTTCCCTTGGGAAAAGAAGCCTCTAGAGGAGTGGGAAGCCTCCAAAATTTGCATGGTTTGGGCAGACCATTTGCTCCAGAAAAACAACTGGGCTGAGGCAGCCTCTGGGAGGTGGCGTGAGGGACTGGCCAGAGCCCGTGTGGGCTGGGCTGGGGCTGGCAGCAGCTCTCTGCCCGTGAATCACCCGCTGCTGGGAGCAGCACAGGGGATTGTCACTGTCACAGAAACCTCCTGCCCTGGCTCTGGGTGCTAACGGCACGCAGTGGCAGGGTGGGCTCTGCCCCTGGCAGGGCTGGTGCCTCGCAGTGCCCTCGTGGGAGGAAGGGGAAGGCTCCACAGATGGAGGAGAGGTGCTCGGAGGAGCAGTGTCACTTCTGCCTTCCCCTGGCTGTGGAGTCCCACAGGGTGAGAGTTCTCCAGAATGAGAGTTGGGATAGTCCTGAGCTGGTGCCCACTGTGCATTCTCAGCTGTCTGATACTGTGCATGTGCTGCATCCTTATCTTGTTGGGTGTGGGGCGGATCCTGTTGCTCTAGTCAGTCTCTGTTCTTTTTTTTTAATTTTGAGGGATGTAGCATCCCTGTTGTGTCTTATGCCAGCATCCAACTAGGTAGTAACTGCCCAAGAAAATCAGAAGGTAGGTGAAAATACACAGACAGCCTGTTGGTGTAAGCACCTTTATCCTTAAGAAATGAGGCTTCAAAATAAATGAAATGCCAGGCGTAGGCAGTTACCAGTTGCAGATATGAGTACAGACTGTTAGGGCAGATGCAGGTGACTGACCTGACATTTCTCCATCAGCCCAACCATTTTCCTATCTGGATTTTCCTGATTGTCACAGAATAAACCAGGAAGTAATGGCAGGACCACAGAGCAGCTACTTCCTCAGGGAAGTGCGAGGAAGACCCAGTGCTCCAGAGAGGGATGATAGGTCTTAATCTTTTTAGGGCAGGGAGTAAATGGCACAATCCATATTGTGGCTTTGATCTAAGCTCAGGGTTGTCACCTGTCAGCAGAACAAGCATCACTGAGCCCGAGTCTTGCAGTGCAACCAACAGCTAAAGAGCAGACAGACACGCACCCAGCACAAGGATTTGGGGTATTTCCAGGCATCTGGGTATCAGTGCATCACTTCTTGAAGGATGCTGAGCATAATGATTTCAAACTCCTAGCTCCTGTTCTTGCTTTGGCACCAGCTTGCTCTGTGAGCCTGAGCATGACATTAACTGCTGTGTCTCTGTTGCTGTGTCTGTGGGTCCTTCCCCTGATTTGCAGACATGCTGAGCAGCTGATTTATCAAAGTCTGCAAAGAGTTGTAAGATCCTTGGGCTGAGCTCTGGGAAGGGCACTGTTATTACTTGTGCATCACTTTGCACATCAGGAAGAGGTCTGGGCCCTCACTGCAGTGATGTCTGTCAGGGCCAGCATCCCTGAGCATCACTCTTCCTTCTGCCCGTGCCCGTATGTGGCTGTGCTGCAGATCAGCGTGGAAGGCTCCAGAGATCTTGTGTGGGCAGATGGGTGTAACTGGAAGGGAAAGTATCTAATTGTGGATTCATCTGTGGTATGCAAATGACACCGATAATAAGACAAGTATTGTCTTCTTGAATGAGCCATGGCACATCTCAGGGCTCTTATCTGAAGATCTCGGAGCTCTTGGCAAAAGCAGCGATAAGCACGTGGCTGCTGGCCCTCCCTTAAACTCCCAGCTGCCTCAGTATTTGCTGTCAAGAGGGTTTCTAGGTAAAAGTCTGGCTTTTTGGTCCAAGCAGAATTTTGCATTAAATGTTGCAGGGAGAAGGGATAAATGTCCCTGGTATTTTGGTGATACCCCTGGTATCATCAGTAGTGAGCAGCCTAGATCCAGTTTGGGGAGGAGGTTCTGCTTTGTGATAATAGTGCAGAGAATAAACATTCTCCATTTCAGTGGCTGTCGTTCCCCATCCTGCTGCTCCCCAGAGCTGTCCTCTGGCCTGAGGCGTTTCTTGGGTGCCCTGCACTCCTTGGGTATTTTGCTTTTTATGGGTTTCCCTTCGTCTCATTCATCAGGAGACCAGGATGCTAACTTCCCAAATACAGTGCTGTGCACACCCAGCTAGGAATCTGTCCCTGGGAATAACAGGCAGCCTGTGTCAGATCAGCCCCACGCCACTCTGTGCCCACCTCTGAAACACGTTCCCCCGTGTGACATCCCCTGGGCTGGACACCTACTTGCTTCGGAAGTTATCCATGGTGTCCAGGACCCTCGTCAGCTCTGACTCGAGATTATCCTGCTCGTAGTTGAGCGCCTTCATCTCTTGATTCATCTTGCTCATGTACTGGTCGTAGATGGCCTTGATGTCTGACTCTGAGTGGGAATTGTCTTGATCCTTCAGGAAGTTCCACCTTGTCGTCAGGACCTTGTTCTGTTGCTCCAAGCACTGGACCTACAGAAGAGGTTTCAGGGATATTAGTGACACTGACAGGCAAGATCAAAGCTCCTGTCAGGGCACAGACATTGACCTGGAGAGCTAGTGAGAAGCTGCTGGAATCAGCAGAGATTTCCAGGCAAGAATGAGAATTCCCCTGAAAATTAGGCTGGAGGATGGAGGGTTATAGGGGCTTTTACAGGTTTTGTATGTTACCTACTAATTAATTTCTTGGTAGACTGTGTTCACATCAGAATGAATGAGCATCTTTTATTAAGTCACTGAAAAATAAGACTTGTTCACTGCTCATGCCCTTTGCCTGTGGACGCACTGAAGCAGAGGCTGAAAATCCCCCACAGGTCACACACAGACGTCCAGGGTGGAAGCGAGTCAGATTCACTGCCTTGGCGTGGCACGAAGCTAAATCCTCTCAAATCCGTAGGATTACACCACGCCGAAGCTTGAGGAATGAATCAGAGTCCTGGTTTATATTGCAGAGCAACGTAGACAAGGCCCGTGGGAGCTCTGGGGAGTAAGCAGAGTAATTACAGACTCCACAGGAGGTCTGTGTGTGAGCAGCCGTCTGCCCGGGACAGCAGAGGCGGCGTTGCCACCCGCCCGGCGGCCG
>NW_008584842.1:0-20153 GCF_000691845.1 Merops nubicus
GAGGGGCTCTTCCAGGGGGTGACTGATCCTGCCTCAATCAGACACCACCCTCAGCACCAGGGAGGCACCAGCATCACCCCACTGCCAGTCAGTGGAGCTTGAATAACCAGGTTAGATGAGAGGAGTAAGAGCAGCAGGTCAAGGAGATAAATTTCCCTCTAGAGTCTGAGGAACATCACTGTCACCACTACAGCACCCAATAGATACCCTGGATATGTACAGAGCAGGTGTTCAAGCAACAGGGTGGACAAAATGATGAAGAAAGAAGATGTTCCTAGCTAGACAGAGAGCCAAAAATCCAAGTGTCTGGATTTCTTCCATGTCATCTTTTCGAGCTGAAGCAGGGAGCACAATTGCCCAACGTTCCCTCTGCAGTCGCTGGCTGCAGACAGCTATTGCCAGAGATGACTCAGATCTGGTGACTGGTCTCTGACCTGATCTCTGGAGCTGCCCCTCAATTAAATGCCTAAAAGCTCATTTGATGAATGCCCATGCAGTGAACTCTTCCTTGCAGGTGGGCAGAATCCAAAGGAATTGAAGCAGCTCTGTCTGATCTGAGCACTGCGGTGCCTCGCTGCGTAGGAGCATCCCAGGGGAAAGAGGGACAGTGGAGCTGAGGTCACTCATCACCTTGTTCTGAAAGCAGTGATGTGAATCTCTTTTCTACATGCCCATTTATTTCCACTGTCTGTAGAAGGACCCCAGGACCCCATGGTGGCCCTGTCAACCATAGATACCCACGCTGCTATCTCACGTCAGATGGACCAAGATGATAAATCCCAAATTAAATTTTCTAAACTCTTCCCCAGCCTGAGTCTAAAAATTCTCACAGCAGCTCAACCTCCATCAGTAAAGTTCTCCAGACAGCACATCCACGGTGTTGGTTATGCACCCAACCACAAAATCAGGACATCTAAACACAGAGTCATGAAACACGAGGCACTGGAAGGGGCTGCCCAGGGAGGTGGTGGAGTCCCCATCCCTGGAGGGGGTCAGGAAATGTGTAGATGTGGCACTTGGGGATGGTCTTTAATGGTCATGGTAGTTTGGGTGATGGTTGCTGGACTTGAGGTATTTTCCATCCTTAATGACTCTATGATTGTATAATTGGTGAATGGGTTGGAAGGGAACTGAAAGATCATCTAGTTCCAACCACGCTGCCATGGACTGGGACACCTCCCACTAGAGCAGGTTACATCCTGAGAGACATTCCAAGATTTTTCTCCCAAATTCCTGATGATAGGAGGAGAGGAAATGGCCTCAAGTTGCCCCAGGGGAGGTTTCCATTGGATAGGAGGAAGAATTTCTCCCCTGAGAGAGTGGTCAGGCCCTGGAAGGGGCTGCCCAGGGAGGTGGTGGAGTCCCCATCCCTGGAGGGGATCAAACAACGAGTAGATGGAGCACTGGAGGATGTGGTCTAGTGGTTAAGGAGATGTTGGGATGGAGGTTGGACTTGATCCTAGAGCTCCTTCCCAACCAGAGTGATTCTATGACCTTGCCCACAGCCACAGAAGTTGGCACTGCTCACACTTCCCTCCACTCCTGTGCCCACACACATCCCCATCAGATACAGTCCACATGGGCTAGGAAGGGTTAGTTCTGCTGGAACCTGAACTCAGAAACATTCCAGCCCCTTTGCCAGGGATTCCCAGGGCATGTGTGGAGCTGGAGCCTCCCAGCACATCGTGGGGCAGAGCACTGAGGAAGCAGAAGATGGGATCCACCTGCCCATGACTCTTCCAGCTACATCTGCTCCTCTGGTAAACATCCCAACCATGTGCTAACAGACGATTGATTCCTGCAGTTTACAGAGTCAAGGGAGATGTATGGAGACAAGATGAGACTTTGCTGACTTTATTCATCACTCCTAATTGCTAAGCAAACGATGAGTGGAAAAAAATATCCTCCATATTCACTCCCTCTTGTGAGCAACCCGTTACTAAAGTTACAGATTTTCTTTGCTGAGAGAAAAGGAGGTGGGGAGAGGTGAAGACCCAGATTTAGGAGAGTGTTGAGGCTGGAATATTGTTATAATATTGTGCCACCAAAAGCTGGCAGTTGAGCCAGAGCTAGCTTTGGACTAGGTATGGCAGTAAGAGCCTAAAAAAGGCTTCCCACAGCCAAAGAAATTTTTAGAAATACCAAAAAGTTCCCACGTTTGGCTGCTTCTATGAAGATATGGATTAATATAATTGCATTGTTCCTCATCTCAATGCTTGCACGCCTAATGAGACATCTGACAAGCTTTTCAATTAGAGCCATTCCATTAAGTTCCTAGAGTCCCAGAGTTTGCTTTAGCCTTGACCCTAGTTATCTCATTTCATCTTATTTTGAGGTGTGGATCAAAGAGCTAGCCAGCCTGGCTATAGATGCTGGGATGTCCTCTCTGGGCAGCCCAAATTAGCCACGAGGGCTTGAACTGGGTCTTCAGCCAGAGCTCACGGGGAGCTGCAGACCAGCCACGTGTTACTGCATGAAGTCAACAAGCCCAGGAAAGAAAAACCTCGCTCACATTAAAATCCCATCAAAAGGAACATTACAGCAGATCCTTCTTGAATTACCAGCAGAGGTCTGAACCTTTGCTCACCAGGGTTACTGCTAGACCAAAACCCAGCGTTGCCATTTCCAGGAAGGTGAGGAAAGCTCTTCTGTCTGGATGGACGTGGTGAGTGAAAGATTCCTAGTGCCTGAGCACATTTTTCCCAGAAATTAAACGGAATAATTAGAAGCTACCAAAAAAACCCACATGCCTGGCTCTTTTCACAGCCCAGCAGGTTTGAATGGGGACTTTCTGGAGCATCTCATTTCATCCTGGCACCTGGCAATGACAACTACCCCTTGCAAACCACCTACTGGGCTCCAGCCCACCCAGGCAGCACCTAGTTTCCACATCCAAAGCACAAATGCAGTTTGATGTTGAAAGCAAGTCACGCTTTAATTAACCAGTTCTAATTACACTACAAATTGTTCTAAAATTGCATGCAATAATTTAAAAACCAAAACACCAGTGTATGTTCTCAGTTGCTGAGTCTGCGAGCATCTGGTGCCCTTTGTGAGATGATTAACACGACCATTTTCTTCTGATCATCTCTTTACTAAGTAGAGGACCTTCCAGGCTTGTATTAGTTAATATTAATAGTGGAGTTCTGTGCTAATTGACTAAGAAAAAGAGGAATGAAATTAAGTCTTGTAAGAGAGAAAATGATTCTCGGTGCTTCCACTGGGATCTCTTCTACATGGCTGCGGCCATTAAGTTATGTATAATTTTATTTAGCAAGCCATCCTAGGAAACATTAAGTCACTGACTCTGCAAATACCTCCTGAATCCACCTGGAAACCTGCCTGGATTTTTCACATGGCCTCAGTAATGCTCCTCCTGGTACACCTCCAGGTAAGCCAGTGGTAATTCTCTTCTCTTTTCCTGCCTCAGAAGGAACAGTTCAGGGATTTTCTCTGCATTCCTGTGGAATTAAGTACATGTGAACAGCAGAGGAGGTGTCAGAGCTTTCTGACTTCATGGCACAAGGATGCAGTGAAATAACAAATGAAAAGGAGCAGGGAAAGGGATCCAGCAGAGATTTGACTAAACCAAGGCTTTGGGTACTTAAGCTCTACTCCTTGGCTTCTCACCCTCCTCTCCACCACCCAAGGCAAACCTGCAGGTCCATCTCCCTTTTACTCCTCCTGACTGATCAGGGATAAGGTTTATCCTTCACAAGGGGTAGAGGGGGTGATGAGGTTCCCATTAAGGAATAACAAACCATGCCTGTGCCCATAAATTGGGCAGGGTGGGAAATAACAGCACAAGAGAGGAACTCCAGAGGTCACCTTGCAGGAAGGCTGAGATAAGCAGGAGGTGAAGAGAAATTGGGTAGCAGCAGAGCTGTGTGCAGGGAGATGTTAGATGGCAGAACATTTGGCCACCTGGACACACCAGCAGAGCCCTGGGGAGGGCTTCCCAAAACCTGTTCCCAAAATCTGGTACTTCTAGGAGAGGCAGGAAGGTCCTTCTCCCAGGCTGCCCCATAGGTAAGTTCATGCTGCATTTCCCAGGATGCCCATTTTTAATTTCTCAGCCTTTTAGGTGATTCCTGGGGGTGTGTTGCTCTTCTCTGCAGAGCCAAACACCCCAAGGACAGAGCCAGAGCCTCAAGCCACACAAATCAGCAGGGAAGGCATGGCAAAGAGCAGTGGGGCAGCTCCTCTGACCTGGGAGAAGGTGCAAGACACATCCACCTCCATCTTTCCAGAGGAGGAGGGGAGAGATCCCAGCTGGAAGGATCTTGTTGAGTTTTCTGGGGTTTGGGTGACCTTTGGAAAGTGCACTGCTCGCTTCATATTTTTGCAGAGCAATTAAATGGGAGGAACCAAGAGTCTTTCACAGCTCACTGACCTCAGGAGCCGACTCCTATCCGAGCTGTCAGGAGACACATCGTTCTCACCAGCCTATTACACTGTGGTTAAAGAGGGCATTTAAATAACTTTTTTTTACATTTTATATGGAGCTGTCTCAGTGCTGGTTGTCTCTTTGTTTCCAGATTGCACTGGTCACATACTCTCCACAAATAGATTCATCTCTGAGATTGTTATTTGGAATATTTAAACCTAAGACAACCAGTAAACATCACAGGGGTTGGAGTATCCTGAGAGGCTGGAAAAACTTCTCTTGCCCTGGAGCCCTGTCCCTCTGGATGAAGGAAGACACTCATACCTCTCAAAAATACTTCTGAAGCTGTCCACCCAGCCAGAGCTCTACCCATGACATGAGGATCACCTGCTAAACATTCCCTTGGCAGCTAGGAAAACAGATAGTTTTCTAATGAAAAATCACTTGATCACAGAATCCAAGAATCATTTAGGTTGGAAAAGATTTTAGTTCTTTCTGATGGCTGAATCAGTGAAATGGAACAACAGCCCCATCGTATCGTGCTTGCTTCATACCTGCCTGCACCAGGAATTTAAACCTTGTGGCATCTGCTTATTGCTAAGAAGATCCTGGCAGCACCAATCCCAACACACCTATTCCATGCTCTGTAGTTTCCTGGGTCTTCCCCTCACACCCTTCTGGTTCCTGGGGATAACACTGCCCAGCTACCAGTCAGCAGAGACCTCCCAGGACCCCTGGTAGAGCATCCACACTGGTGCCACAACATCTGCTAGCTCATCAGGGGAACAAGCCTTGCTCTAGTCCTGCTGGCCACACTGGTGCTGACAGAAGCCTTCTCTGGTGGCCTTCTTGGCCATCTGGACACATGCTGGCTCATTTCCAGCTGCCAACAGGTCTTTTTCCACCAGGCAGCTTTCCAAGCCCTGTTCTCCAAGCCAGGAGTGTTGCAGGGGGTTGGTGTGACCCAGGTGCAGGACCCAGCTCTTGGCCTTGTGGAACCTCATACATCTTGTTCTGCAGAAGTGTTTTTATGCTTTTCATATTCTTTTTCATTCTTTCATGCCTTTCACAGAGGTATTTGAGGTACACAAGCTACAATTAATGTTGACTGATCTTACTTTGGCATCTCTGCTGATCTGGAGAAGGAAGAAGAAGTTTCACCAACCCAATATCACTGTACTGGCAAGTGACAGACATCCTCCCCTCTCTAAAATCTCCACTGTATGCTACATTTAGATGGAAAACCCCATCCTTACCCTGAAAGCAGAAATCTCTGCTCTTTTCCAAACAGTCAAAAGCCAAACTAAAGACAGATCACTGCTCATTTAACCCTCATAGTCATAAAACGTGGTAAAGACAGAAAGAGGCTTTCAACCTTAAAACTAGATTTAAGAGACAAGCTTTCCCCTCTCTCAGCCATATGAAATATTCACAGCAAAGTCAGCAAACCTTGAAAGAAGCAGCTCCTGCAACTCATGTTGGATTTTGCACAAAGTGCTGGGAGGTTTCTCAGATTTTCTTTGGCTAAAGGAGGATTCTTTCCAAGCCAGCTCTCTCCAGCCCAGCTGAAATACACTCCTGAGTCACAACCACTGAACTGAACCCTTTAACTCCCGTGTGACTGCTGCTGCTCTGGGCTTGAACTCAACATTCAGAGCAAACCCCTCAGATCCTGGTACTTGAACTCCTTCAAGGACTTTGTCTGGAAACTCCCACTAAACCCAAGTGCTCTGCAACGTGGCACAAGCTTTTCATAAAGCCCACCTACTCTTCACACCCTCAAACATCATCTTCTGGAGGTGGACATCCCTCCACCCAAAGAAAAGCAGGAGGAACATCTCTGTGCTGGTAGGAGTTACACCCAGGGCATGCTGAGCTCTTCAGGTGCAAGCTGCTCCTCTGTTGACTCTTTCTTGGTCGCCCCAGCTTTCACTGTGATCAACAAAACGTGTCAAGTCCCCTGACAACAATCTGATTTTACTCCCAGATGCCTCAGCTCAAGCACACTCTTTTGCAGGAGAAGGTTTCTTCCCAGAAAAAGCAATTTTATTTCAGCTGCCATATCAAGCTGTTGCCTCTGATATTAGAGCTGAGCTTCTCAGGAACTTCCTCAGCTAGAACATTTCTGTTCTGGCAGATCGTATCAGAGGAGGGAAAATAGGATGCTTATTCCTAACAGCCAAGGCACAGACATATAAAGACAGATGTGGAGAGAAAACAACAAGAGAGGGGCACAAACAAACACCACGTAGAGCAACACACTCTGGGTTTTGTGGGAGGGACAGATAAAGAAGTCTCCTGATTTCACAGCAGCCATGGCACAGCCTCACAGTCTGTTCTTCCCCTTTTATTGTGGTTTTTTTTGTTCCCCTTGAGCTAGTGATGTATTTTCTAACCTGTCTATGATGGGACAGAGTGAATGTGGCATTAATGGCAAGGAGGCAGTGGCAAGAGACTGAGCAAAAGGCAGAAACCACTCCAAAACCCAAGGGGAGGGCAACCAGTGCCCAAAACCCCTGTCTGTTAAACACAATCCTGTCCTGCTGGTCTCAATCACTGCCCTGACTGATGATTCCTCCCTGTCTGCAGCAGAGATAAATGGCAGAGAGCAGGGAAGGGCTTGGACACCCCACGGGAGGCAGAGGAGGGCTGGGAGGAAGCAAAGCCCCCGCTGCTGCAGAGATGGAGAGGTCATTTATTAGATACTCTCAATTTTTTTTTTTGAAAATAATACAGATGATTGCTGGAAAGAGCCTATTTGTCAAAACCCAGTCCCCCTTTGCGGGAACATACCCATTTCAGGGAAAGCTCCAAGCTGAGTGTTTCCTGATCCAGGCTCCTTAATAGCCCTGTCCTGGCACCTTCCCCAGGAGCAGTCGTGGTCCAGGTTGAAAACCTCTCATTTTACATGAGCTTTCCCCCAGCAAGAACATACAGCCCAGAACAAGATGCCTAAATCTGACTTAATGAGCAACATGGCATTTTGTATTTAAAAAAGACATTTTCAGCAGTGCATGTTTGAACCTGAAGCTATAGGGCAAGTGAAAGCAGCTGCTTGTTTGCACAGAAAAAAGACCCAAAGCAAACTAAGAACAGATCTCTGATTGAAAAACATTAAAGAAAGCTTCTGAGGTCCTTGTTTCCCTATCAGGGCAGAACAAGAAACAAGATTTCCATCCCTCCCTCCTTTAGCCACATTCTGATTGATCAGAGTTTATGGTGCCAGTTGGGAATCCCCCCAGAGGTAGCTACATATCAAACAAATCAGAATGTGAGGTGAAAACCAGTTTTCTTGCTTTAAGTCTGTTGTGGGATCCTGACTTCAAATCCTCTTTCTTCTGGGCCAAATAAATTCCTAATGTCAGAGCTCTAGGGGCTCAAGCTCCATAATTTCCTCATGTTGCCTGAGCTGAGACTATAAATCCCCAAACCAGCCTCCCAGACCTGCCCTTGCTGAGGTTCTCAGCAAATCCTGCCTCCAGGATTTAGGTGCTTACTTGGCTCAAGTAGGAACCAATTTCTCTGCTTCAGATTGAAAGCCTTCAAGGACTTCTGGAAGGTGAGTTTCTAACCCTCTGGTCTGGAGTAAAATACTAACCCATTTTCTCCTGGAAACAAGGAGCTGGGATGGGATGGAGGAACCTGTTAGATAGGGTTGGTATGAGCTAAGTTTGTTCTGAAGGATGTAAATTCTAGACTTGGTTCTCTCTCAGTGACTCAAAGCCACACTTCCCCTATTCTCCCAGGGCTGACATCTCTCTGAAAGACTTCACAGCTCAATTCCTACTAACAGATGAGGATGTCTGTGAGACAGCTGAACCCAAGAATGATAGAGCCTGGGTAGGAATTCAGATTTCACCACGACGTAATGTCTGGAGCTCAAATCAACAGCCAGGAAGAGAAGAGAAATGCAGAGGTCTACAATGAACAAAGCAAACACATCAAGAATAATTCTTCCTAACCACTGCAGTGTGAGAAGGTCTGGCTGCGAGTGCAGCTCCCCTGAAGTGAATGTTCTTGGCCCTTGGGGCCAACAGCCACCAGCTCAGATGCTTCTGTCCCTCTGGGAGGGTGGGGCATGGAAGGAGAAAACACCACAGCTCCCTTCACTAGAGGGATCCACTACTGGCCAAGTACAACCTGCCTCACCCCAAAGCAGAGCTGGAGAGGAGCTCACAGCAGCTGGGACAGAGCCACAGGAAATCCCCTTACTCCAGCTCAGCCCCACCACAGCCCACTGAGCGGAGACATCCCTGCTGACAGCCCAACCTCCAAGCCCCCATCAGGCAAAAAACCCTTTGAACATCTCCCTGCCCTGCTGCTCCAACCCCAGGGCCACGCTGGTCCATGGGTTCAGCCCCTCACCCTGCCCAAGCAGGCCCCAAGCCTCCAGAACCCGCGTGGGCACCACGTGAGGATGACTGACATTGAACAATTTTCTCTCAGAGGAAAATTGCCTGTTCCTCCCCAGAACGAGCCTGCAATTTTTTTTTTCCAGAGCTGAGGCCACACAGTTCAGGTGTTTTGATTCAAAAGTGAGGACAGAATTGTTTACTCTGCAGCAGAGAAGCAGAGCAGGGCAGAAGATGCTCTGATGACAGGTTGTCCCTTTTGCAACAGAGGTTATAACTTGTTTTTAATCAGCGTTTGCCCTCTTTTCTTGTTTCATTTTTAGCTGCTCAAGGCAAGAGCTAAAGTCAATTTACTGTACATATAGATTACCTGCTGCTCCAGTGCTGCACAGGGTGGCTGGTGGGAAAGGTCTCAGGCAGTGATGAAAGGTGGTGGGGAAGAGGATTACCACTAACAGCAGCTTGCACCACAGAAGTGAGTAGATGCAAGAGCACAGTGAGCAGATGCAAGAGCATCTCCTGACACATTTGGCATGAGAAAGGCCCATGGCGAGCACTGCACGAGGCTTTTTATGCTTTAAGACAAAGTCTGGGACTCAGCCAAGGTTCTTCACATAAAGGCTCCACCCCTGGGGGTCTTTAAGGCCAGGCTGGAGGAGGCTCTGGGCAGCCTGATCTAGTGGGAGGTGTCCCTGCTCATGGCAGAGGGGTTGGAACTGGGGGATCCTTGTGGTCCCTTCCAGCCCTGACAGATTCTGATCTGTTTTAGCAGAGGACTTGGTAGTGTTGGCTTGATGGTTGGACTTGATGATCTTAAAGGTCTCTTCCTACCTAAAGGATTCTATGATAAGAAGATGGAACTGCAGGGACCTGAGGCTCACCTAACACTCCACCTCAAACTCTTTGCCAAGGGGTTGGAAATGTTCCAATGTGTTTTGAGTGACAAAAGCTTCAAGAAGTTGGTTTCCAGTGTTGGTTTCCCAATTCCTGGCTGGTGCCAGGTGCCTTCTCCTGGGTGAGAGGGACCACATCTAGCAGCAGACTGGTCTCTGGGATGATGGACACTGTTCTCCTGTGGTCCCTTCTCCCCATGGGGAAGACCCTTTGGCTTGTCTGCATCCAGCTCCCTCACAGGAGGTGCTGAGCTGCCTGGGTGCTCTGCTGTGGCACGTTACAGCCCTGCTGCTGGGCTTGCTGGAGGCAGCTGCTGCTCCCAGCAAAGCCTGACATGCCAGAGAAAGGCTGCCACGGGTCTGGGGAAACAAAGGGGCTCTGAAGTCCTGGGAGCTGCTTACATTCAAAAGCTTTCACAAGAAAAAAAGAGAAAAAGGAATAAACATGAACTCAATGCCTCCTTTGTTGAGTTCTCCCACCTCTGCAATGGATTTCAGCCTGTCTGGGATTGCAGCTTACTGAACCCTTTCCAGCAGAAGTGCTGGGGACTGGATTTCAGCCTCCAGACTCCCATGTCCCCTCTGCCTGCTCCACGAAGGAGCCCCAGGACCTCACCCGTGGCTCTGGGGCACTCCTGCTCCACAGGAGAGCTTTCCACAGCCCTGCACTGGGCAGCCTGGGCTCTGCTGCTGCTCCCCAGGGCACCGTGGTGAGGAGGAGCTCACCCAGCCTGGGACACCCCGGGTGATCCAGGGGGATGGAGGAGGCAGGAGGTCCCTGGGACAGACTGCTGCAAGTCCAGCCAGGTTTATTCCTAACCACTAAAGCCAAGAGGGAGCCAGTGGACTAGTGAGGAGGAGAGAACATGCCCATGTTTCCTAAGCATGGTGAGGAGCCAGTGAGCAGGCTCCAACCTCATCCCTTCCACCCTGCTGCCTGCAGAAGTGGCCCCACAGGAGGCTGCAGAGCAGCTATTTATACCAGCCCAGGCAGGAGGAGGTGAAGGTACTTCAGAGCTGTGTGTGCAGAGAGCAGCAGCAGCTTCCTCCACCACCTTTCCTTTCTCCACAGGTTTATTCAGGACCCTGCAGAGCACCCCTGGGAGGCTGCCCTCCCCTTGCTAACAGCCCCTGCACAACTCAGAGCTCTGCAGCACCAGCCCCACTCCCCAGATTTTACCTCAGCACCCACTGCATACATCCATTAAGTTATTTTCCCTTTTATGTGTTAACATTTACATTTCCCCCAGCTGAACAGCAATGCCCCCCACCCACAGAACCCACCAGCAGCTGCTGCTGCAAGCCACCGAGGTGCCTGCAGTGGTTCCAGCCTATTGAAATCCTCTCAGTCAATGGGAATTTCCTTCCTTTCCCCTCTCTCACCAGCACATCCCTTTTTTATTTTGAGTTTGCAGTGCTGGAGCCTCAGCCAGCAACAACAAAGGCAGAGGAATGGAGCCAGCTTACACCCGGGATGAATTCTGGCCTCGTGCAGGAACCAAGAGCTTCCCACCCCACCCCTGGCAGAGCACTGAGGGGTTGGGAGGAGGATGAAGTAGCCCCTCAGCTGAATTCAGAGTTCTCTGCCTTGATCCACAACCTCCTCCTGCTTTTCCCTTCCTCGCTGGAGCGCTGGCAGGTTCTGCACAGCCCCTGTCCCAGCACCCCAGCCTTGCTCCCCAGCTCTCCCATCTCTCTGCTGTTGGCAGTTCAGCTCTCTCAGGGCTGGAAGCAGCTGCTCAAGCCAGGGCTGGGGCTTGTGAGATGCTGCAGTGCCATCTTCAGACAGGAGGGCAGCAGCCATCCTCAGGAGGTCTAAATACAACTAGAAAGGGGATTAAAAAAAGGGAAACAAACGCCAAAATCCAGAGGGAACGTGCAACATGGGGCTAGGAGAACATCTGCAGCCTGAGAGGTGGGGATGGAGCCCCCCCAGCTTGCTCCTGGCAGCCACAGATCAAGGCAGGTCAGGCTCTGTGCAGCCCTGGGGTGAGGAGCTCCTCACTGCCTGCTGGGGCTGGAGATCAGGGGATTCAGCTCATGAACAGCTGAGAGGTCTCACCAAAAGCAAAATCACATTCTCCAGGATTTGATATGCTGGGGGGGAACATTGCAATGCACATTTTAACCCCTTCCTCCCCACCCAGTGAGCTGAGTGATGTTCTTTTATCCTAAGTGCTTATCCTGTAGTAGCCAAGGTGAGGCCAGAGAGCCCTCACCCATCCCTGTCTGCCCTGAGACCCTGCCCACAGCCTCCCACCACCCTTGGGAACAGCCTCTGCTGCCTCCTGAACCAGGCTTGAGAAGACAAGAGCCAGCAGAGAGCAACAAAGGTGGCTGGAGAACTGGGGGTCCTGGGGCCAAGTTTTTGGCTCCCCACCCCATTTACCCCTGCAGCACACCAGCAACAAGCAACAACTGCTGAGACAGTTTCAGATGCTGATCCTCTGACAATCAGGGCCTTTAAGAAGTCTTTTTCTTCCAGTAACACTGGTTACTTGAGCCAATTTTTAGTAATTTTAGTCATTTGGGCAATTTCTGCCTGCTTGCACACATCACTGCTGACATCTCTAGAGTGTAGGAGCCAGCAGCCCAGCCTGCACCTCAAAAACCTGGAGAGAGCAACATTTCCTTTATTCCTCAGCATTTCTGGGATGCTAAAAATCTATCCCACACATCTCCCATCAAGGAACCTCTTCCTCAGAGCCCTGGAGCAGAGGCACAAGCTACAAAACCCACCCAGGGAGGGTGGATTGAGGGAGCTGGGGAAGAGGTGGCTGTGACAGCTCTGAGAAGTGGAGCCACTTCTCAGCAGTAAAATCACACAGAGCTGGAAGCTCCTGGAAGGGTATTTGCCCTGCCTAGTTTGAGGCATTTCAGAGTTCAATGTTGAAGGCTGAGCTAGTTAACGTGCTTCTCCCTGTGGTTTATGGAGAGAAATAAGGATGGCTTCAGGGCAATTCTTCTGACCTGTTGTTAACATTTTGTCTTCAACTGAGAGGAGCAGCCCTCTGGAGAGGCCTGTCTAGCCCAGGATGACTAGGTTCAAGCTCTGAAGTCCAACTTGTCAACAAATCTCATCTGAAGGGCTGGGCTGATGGGAGGGTGCTCCCCAAGGACGTTGCCTTGCTCCACACACTTCATGCAGAGCTAGCTGACACAACTGGACTGTCCTCCCAGCCCCACCACGCCACCAGAAACCACCCTCCCCTTTGTCAGGCTGGTGTCTCAATCCTTCAGCAAGCTGAAACTGCTTTGGGTGGAAAGCTTGTGCCAGGAGGAGATGTGTCAGCAAGGTGGGACAAGAGCTCCTATCATCAGATCAGCTTAGAGCTGCACAGAGACAACCTCAGGAATCACAGAGAGCTCAGGCTGGGAACTGTGCCTGGTGTCAGCCAGACAATCCATCCCAGACCCAACACTCAACCTCACCTTGCCCCCCTATGCTGACTGCAAAGCCAAAGTGTCTGGAAACACCAAGAGCCACCCAACAAAAAGCCTCCAGCCAGTACTGAAGGCAGTTTGCTGAGCTCCCAGTTTGGCAGGGAAGGTATCACAGCAAGAAACTGGATCTTTGAGGTACCTGTACCTCAAAGACCTTCACTCTGTCCTCTGATCCAGCTGAAAGCCCTCGACCTATTCCTTCCAAAGCTCCTTGGCAAATAAATTCTTTTCCAAGAAGTTAAACTGCACCTAATTGAACCTGGTGCCTTGAAAACACTTTGGAGAGAGAGAAAAAAAAGTGGACAAAGCCAAGTTGTAGAGCTGAGCTTATCTACACTGCTTCTGGATGGCCATGGAAGGACTCATTGTGAACCTCACCCCCAGACAAGGTGACCAGGAGCCAGAACTGTCCCTGTGCTGGGGGTGGCAGCACAAAAGGGACATCTCCTCCCACCCCAGCTGCAGCCCCTGGGTCCCCCTCACCTGCACCCACCCTGCAGGGTCAGCTCCCACCAGTGCCCCCAGCCTTGGTCCCCACCCCAGAGCTCTGCAGATATGACATGTGCTCCCTGTGCTGGTGCCATGGGTGTAGAACTGGCCCAGCTCTGGCAAGGGAAGCAACCCCAGCGATGAGAATCACCTCCCCAAAACACCTTTACTTGCCTCCAGGTCAACATCTAACAGCCTGAACCACTTCCCAGTCCAACAGCAAGGAGGAAAACCTTTGTGATCTTCCAGCACTTCATCCCTGCCACTCCTCGCCACCCCAACCCAAGGCAGCCCAGCAGAACCCTGCCTGCCCATCTGCAGCTCACCTTTTACCTGTGACCCTTTGCTGCTCCTGCAGCAGCTGGCTGGGGGTTGTAAGAAACATCTGAACACTTGCTTGCTCGTGGCTCTGCCCTCCCCAGGCTCCCTCCTTGCAGCTCCAACTGGGAAAACTCCTCTCCCCAGACTGCACACAGGCCAGCAAGGAACAGCCAACACAAGCCTCTCTCAAGCTCATGCTCTGGAGCTCTACCTGGTGCCTGGTGAGCTGCTCTAACATCCCATGGGAAGTCCATGGTGTTGCACAGGGGATCAAATTGGTCCAAGGTGACCTGAAGGTCAAATCCATCCCCACAGCCCCTCCCCTGCCATGAAATGATGACTCTCAGGCTGGAGCAGACCCCTCCTCTCCTCCTTTGCCTTGACAGCAGCTCATTTCTAAATCTGGGCAGAGCATTTTTCTCTTCCCTGAGTACCTGGAGCAATAAAGGCACTGACCTCCTTGCTGCAAAACTCTCACCTGCATGAATAACAATAAAAATACACAATATTTTACAATCTGCTCCCTATTTATTAAGGCTTGCTGAATATAATAAAGCTGCTCCTGGACGAGCCACTCTTGTAGCTCTCAAATCATGCTGAAAAATATAATTATATTGCAGTGAGGTTTGTAAACAGCCCCAGCCTTGTTTATTACAAGCCTCCCTCTTTAAAATCCAATCAGATTAATTTTATATGCAACTTAAACTGCTGCTGCTAATTTTAGGTAATGCACTTGATGTATTCCTCTTCTGTGCCTGCATGAAATGGGGGAAGGCAGATTGCAGGGAGGTGGCAAGGGCTCCACAGACACCAGCTTGAGGGCTCAGGGGTGGGATATGGATGGCCAGAGCTCCTGCCTGTCACCCCAGGGTGCTCCTCATGTCTCAGCAAGGCTCTTTGGGGCTGTGCTCCCAAGAGGAGCATCTCCATCCATGGTGCATGACCCTGGGCTCAGCCCTCCATGCACCTCAGGGAGGTCACTGCCTTGCCAAGGCTGGAGGTGCAGAGAGGGAAGCAGAAGAACATGAGAAAAGGGTCAGACATCTGAGGGTCACTCTGCTGGCACAAAGGCAGTGCTGCAAATTCAATTTGCCTGAGGGCAGATTAGAAGTTTCACGTTTCTTGGGGCTGTGCCTGAGCCACAAGGTTTTAGAAGCTCAAGCCTGTTGTTCTCCAGGTTCCAGAAGGATGGGTGAGATCCCACTCAACTGGGAGCTCTGCTCAATTTTCTCCTTGCCATACATTCACTGCAGTGTGGGAGTCTCTTTGGCCTGATTCAAGCCCAACATGTTTGTCCCTGTAGCTGATCCCCAGCTCTGCCCTTCCCTCTCAGCTCAGGATCACAGGGTGCAGAAGGGATTTCAATAAGCAAAGGTGGGCACTCAATACATAAGTGGATTTAGATTTTTCCTTAAGAATAAGATTTTTTTTTAAAAAAAATAAAGGTGGGGAAAGGAAGATTAAGTGAATTTAGCAAGAAGTTGGTCAATCCTTTAATACCAGGAGGTCAGAGCCATCCCACATGGATAATCAGTTTGCTTTCAATTTCTCCTTGGTGGGTTGCTGCCTTGAAAAAATCTCATTTCAAGACACAAAGAGTCAGGTCAGGGAAGTCATGGCTCCTAATTATGTGAAATGAAGTGGGACAGAGAGGATTTGAAGCAATCTTGGCTGTGAGCATCTGTGGGAACCTTTTCCAAAACTACCTTTAAAGTAGGGCCTGGGTAGTACCTGACCTGAGGAGGCTCAGGGATGGCTGTGAGATGAAACACAGAAACCTCCCTGCCCTGCCCCAGCCTTTATGGTTGGCTCAGAGGGAAGCAGAAGTTCAAGGCCCTTGTTCTGTAGCTAGGGATGGCTGTGAGATGAAACAGAGAAACCTCCCTGCTCTGCCCCAGCCTTTATGTTTGGCTCAGAGGGAAACAGAAGTTCAAGGCCCTTGTTCTGTAGCATCACGTAGCCCCCAGTTGTGCAACAGACTCCCAAAGGGCAGCACTCCCCAGCTTTGCCAAAATAATCTGCCTTCCTCATCACCAAACTCTGATAAGGATGGATCTGAGAGGGAGAGCTGGAAAAGCTTCACAGAGAACCTGTCAGCAGGTGGGTTTCTCCTCATGCCTTCCTAAAGTCTCCTTCCAAAGCAGCTGCTGGCCCACCCCAGGTCACCCCTTTGGTCAGAACTGATAGCTCAGGCTCTGCCCTTTCCACCAACCCCTCTCCCAAAGCTTCACCAGGCTTACAGCACCTGCAAGCTATTTCTCTCAGATGCTCCTTCCCACCTCCAACCTCCAAGAGCTTTTTGCATCTCCACTTGTTGCTGGAGAGCACGAGGGAAAAAAAAAAATTGCTTCCCTGGCAGCTCCATGTCACTTCAGATGTGCAGCCAAGGGTGGGACAGGCTCACTCTGCTCCAAGGACAATCCATGCATCACTCCAGCTTCTGGGGAGCGAGACATCAGTCACAGGCTGGCAGGGATCCTGTGAAAACTGATGCCTAAAGCAAGCCTCAGATAGAGAAAACGTGGCATTAACTTTTTAATGACTGCATGGAGGGTGGCTGGGGAGAAAGGATCCCACTGCCAGAAAGGTATGAACCCCCAATGTCCCCCAAATTAAAAGAAACCAGGTGTCAGTACCCATCTTACAACTAAATTGCATTGAAGTGGAAAAGGGCAGAGTGATGGAGCAGTTGGGAACCACCTCCTGTGGGTGAAGCCAGCAGAGCTGGGGGCACTGGACAGCTGAGATGCCACAGACTGGGAAACAAAGGCTGCCCCCCCAAAAACCAGAATCCCCAAGTGTGCTGAAGCACCATGAGGAAACTAAGGCAGGTACTAGCATGCAAAATCTTCTTGCTTGTAGTAAAATCTGGTTTTCTTCAGCTCCCTAAAGCCAAGGACAATTTCATCTGGCAGCCCATGGTCTCTGGTTGGGTGTACCAGCTACCATGAGACCCCCAAAAGGAGGGGGTGTCATGTCTCTACTTCCAGGCTCAGCCAAGCAGCAGCAGAACTGGATCCTAACTCAGCAAGGTGGCAAAGACCCAGACCAGGGACAGGGGATGGGCAAGAGAAAGCTGGACAAGGAATTTCACCACCTTCAGGAGTCTGTTCAACTTCACTGCATGCAAATCTAGTCCAGGTCAAGGGAAAAAGGTCATTTTCTAGAGATGCTCAATTCTCTGGCCTGCTGCTGGAAGGAGATTATGCTCCTGGCCAAGAGACTCCCACCAGAAGCAGCACCACAGTTTGGGGGAGGAGGCAGCTAGTCAGGGGGCTAGAGAGAACTAAAGGGCTTTAAGGAGAGGCAAAGCAAGAGTTTTCTTTTCACTAAACAGATTTTCATCTTCCTCCCCTTGACACTGGGCTTTTGCCAGTGGATTTGCTTTAACCTGTGGCTTTAGAGAAGTGTCCTTGTTCCTGCAGTAAATAAGACAGTCCTGTAGTAAATGAGACAACTGCATTTTTAAACAGACCAACAACTCCAGAAAAAACAGTGGAAGAAATAACTGGATCTGACTACCCATAAGAATGGGACAAGGGAGGAAGAAAGTCATGGATGGAAAACTGGCCCAGCCCTGGCAAAGGAAGCAACCCCAGCAATGAGACTCACCTCCCCAAACACCTTTATTTGCCTCCATGGCAACTTCTAACAGCCTGAACCACTTCCCAACCTAACAGCAAGAAGGAAAACCTTTGTGATCTCCCATCACTTCATCCCTGAGACTCATCACAACCAAAACCTGCTCTGGAGAAGGCTTTGGGATGTAGCTAAGCTGCTGGGTCAGAGACAGTAAAGTCCTCCTGGACTGCAGAGCTTCAACAGCAGGACACAAAAGGGTTCCTATGCTCTCCAATTTCTTCCCTCTCCCTCAAGAAAGAGCCCAGGGTGCAGCTCCCTTGAGGTCCTCAGGCTCAGACACTCCTGCCCTCCGTGGTTTCTTCAGGTCTCCCTCCCTAACAGGCTGTTCCTCCCCATCAGCAACAAGCAAACACCATTTGAGAGGGAAGAACAGAGGGGAGCACTTGCAGTTACTGTGGGAAAGGTGTTCCAAGTTTCCTCTTTATCTTATTACCAAGAAACTGCCGACCAGCAGCTTGCTAATGGATTATCTAAGTGGCTTTTCCTTATTCAAACACACAGACTGACACTCCACACGCTGGCAAATGGTTCTCTTCTAAGTGCAGTGAGCAGGTTTTTGGATGTTTCACAGCCAGAACTTCAGCTGCAGATGCAGAGAGGAGATTGTTTAGGAAAGGAGAAATTACAGCCTGGGTTGTGTTTGTTCAGGAGGGAAGTGGGAGCTGTGATGCCTCCCAGCAGCAGAAGCTCCCCTCAGACATCTGCAGAGAGGGCCACCCAATCTGGGATGATCCTGGCTTTCTGGTTAAGTGTGGTTAATTAAGCAGAATCTGCCTGTGTCGTTCATTAGATGACACAGTTTGCACTAAACAGAAGCCTGTGAAGAGGGTTTTTAATAAAATACTTCCCTGGACTTTTCAGTGCATGGGAATATCTGAAGTTTAATCTTTACAGGAGGTAAAAAGCACAGTTGAGGGAACTCTGGGCATGCAGAAAACTTGGGGTTATGCTCCTAACAATCAAGAAATAAGCTTAGAATCAAATGCTTCAAGAAGTTGTGATGTCCTGCTACAAGAATCACTCTGGTTGGAAAGAAGCTTGAGGATCATCAAGTCCAACCTCCATCCCAACATCTCCTGAACCATTAGACCAGAGCCTCTACTTGTTTTTTGGTCCTCTTCAGGGATGGGGACTCCACCACCTCCCTGGGAAGCTCCTTCCAGGGCCTGACCACTCTCTCAGGGGAGAAATTCTTCCTCATATCCCATCAAAGTTGTGATCTCCTGCTTCAAGAGGTTTTATAGCACATCCATGTGTGTACCTACACATACAAAGTTTTCTAGGCAGAGGATGAGAAATGGTTCATTCTCCTTTAATGAGAAACTTTAAACTAAAAAAGAAATTCAAGAAAACATCCCAAAGTGAATTATACCCTAAAGCAAGTTAAAATAAACTTGACAGCACCACAAAAAACAACCAACCTTTAGCCAACCTCTCCTATCCAACCTTTTTCCCCCCTCCCATCAGATACAGCAGCCTAGAGAGGAAAGCACTCACAAAAGATGTGCACATGAGCTTTTAAGCACCTTAAAAATTTAAATGAATTAAAGGTGTAAATATAAAGTGGTCACTCCAGCTGCATTAAGGCTCCTCATAGGCACTTTCTTATGCAGAATTAGAACAGCACTGATTTGATTTAGTTTAATTGATGCTGAATCTGAAGAGACACTGAAGGAGAGCACTCTGAAGAGGATTTCAGGCAATCCAAGCTGGTTCCCAAAGCAGGTAATTCAGGCCACAGGTAATGGACTTGCCTTGAGCCATGGCCTTGGGTGCCAGAGCCTGAGGGCAGCTCCACCTCAGCAGTGTCACACCACCAGGAACCTCAGATCCTCAGCTTGAGGCTGAAAGCAGCACCCTTGGCCAGCCTTGCCCTTTGTAATGGGCTCCAGTCTGCATCCAGCCTCTCCAAAACCCAAAATCCTCTGGCATTTTTCTGCTTCTCTCCTCCCAGCATCCCATTTGCAGATGATCTGCCTGGCTGAAAATGAGCAGTTGGCGCTGAAACAGCCCAAAGTCCCCCCAAAAAGGAGTAAATGGATCAGCACTGCCCACAGCAGCACTCACATCTTGCACAACCAGATGTGTCTCACCCCCCAGGTTCACCCAGCACCTCATGACAGGATTTGTCTTCCCCTCCCAGGCCCAGGGGAGAGGTTTCTCTGGGTAACACAGTGTGCCAGGAGGGAAAGGGCTGTGGAGCAGCATCAGTCATTTGTACTTTTAATAAGGGACAACAAGAAGTCCAAAGGTTTTTCTTTATAGGTTTATGGGAGATAGGAAGGTCAGGAGTGGCTGCAATCACCTTCAAAGCTGGGCTGAAATAAAGGATGAAAATAAATCTAACATATTAAGAAGAGTGTGGCCAGCAGGTCAAGGGGATGTTCTCCTGCCCCTCTGCTCTACGCCAGTCAGGCCACATGTGGAGTATTTGGTCCAATTCTGAGCTCCCCAGTTCAAAGGAGACAAGGAGCTACTGGAGAGAGTCCAGGGGAGGCTCTGGAGATGCTGAGGGGCTGGAGCATCTCTGTGCCAGGACAGGCTGAGAGCCCTGGGGCTGTTCAGCTGGAGAAGAGAAGCCTCAGAGGGGATCTGATCAGTGCTGAGCAAGAGCTAAAGGGCCCC